>NW_011494707.1:2949906-2950384 GCF_000754665.1 Bison bison bison | reverse complement strand
TCAGGGCCAAAGTACTGGAGTTTCAGCTTTAGCATCAGTCCTTCCAAAGAAATCCCAGGGCTGATCTCCTTCAGAATGGACTGGTTGGATCTCCTCGCAGTCCAAGGGACTCTCAAGTCTTCTCCAACACCACAGTTCAAAAGCATCAATTCTTCGGTGCTCAGATTTCTTCACAGTCCAACTCTCACATCAATACATGACCACAGGAAAAACCATAGCCTTGACTAGCCGGACCTTTGTTGGCAAAGTAATGTCTCTGCTTTTAAATATGCTATCTAGGTTGGTCATATACATTGATGCAAATGGCAGAATTTCATTCTTTTTTTTTTTATAGCTGAGTAATGGTCGCCTATATATATATATATATTACTGTTTTTATATATATATACTGTTTTTATGGGTGTATATATATATATATTACTGTTTAATATTTCATCCTTTTTTTTTATAGCTGAGTAATGGTTGCCTATATATATAT
>NW_011494707.1:2942167-2949806 GCF_000754665.1 Bison bison bison | reverse complement strand
CTGCATCTTATTTTTAATCTTAGAGGAAATACCTTGACTTGCTTCAGACCATTAAGCCCATAGAAACTTCACTGAGGTTGGGGTGGGGTAGAGTGGGGCTGAAATTTTGTGGAGGTCATCTTCCATATGTCTTATGAAAATGTTAAGTACTGTTCCTTCCTGCTCATGAGTTCTCATCAGCATAGTCTTGTCAGTGTAGCAGTAAAATTAGTAGTTGTGGCTCAGCTGGTAAAGAATCCACCTGCAATGCGGGAGACTCGGGTTTGATCCCTGGGTTGGGAAGATCCCCTGGAGAAGGGATAGGCTACCCACTCCAGTATTCTGGCCTGGAGAGTCCTGTGGACTGTATAGTCCATGGCGTCACAAAGAGTTGGACATGACTGAGTGACTTTCACTTCACTTCACTTCAGGACAATCAAGCTCTCTACAAGTTATGTTAGAGTAGAGAATAAGAAAATTGATATACTATATACTCCTGAAGCAAGATTGTGAGGGCATAGTGTTTTCACTGTGAGGCAGAAACAAACTACTTCTGGTGGCCCTTGCAAATTACTATGAGAAAAAGGCATTAGTTATATTCTATGTGCTGGAGGACATGTTTATTTGCTCTAGTTAGGATATTACATCTGGGTCAACCGCTGCAGCTCTAGTCATCGTTTGATTAAGACTGTAATAATCCACAGTCGGTTTTCCAAAACCCATCTGATTTCTGCAGAGGCCAAATTGGTGAGTTAAAGGAGCATATGACAGGTATCAGTATTCTTGCCTCTTTCAAGATTTTGATGGTGGCAGTCATCTCTAAAATTTCCCCAGGTTTTACTATCTTGGCAGGTAGAGGACATCCTGGTAACTTTCACCCCATAGAGATTCTTCCAGTTGCCAAGTGTGTCTATTCCAATTATACATTCAGAAACTGGGGAATAACTGAAAAGTAGGTTCAGAGCCCAACTGGGCCTACTGTGATTTAGAGTTGATGTAAAATTCCATTTATCATGTGACCATTGTGAGCCCCACTTATTCACAATGATAATTTTGGCTTCTAGAAATGAGTGTCAGTTCAAAGCCAGTGTCTAGTAATCTGTGAAAAATTTAGGTAGTTATTTTTCTTTCCCTCCATTGTATAGACACCTCGTAAATAGCTCCACGTCCTTTAGGGAAGATTTAGAGGAATAGCTGCAGTGTGAACTGTGTGGTTTCTTTTTTTTTAAAAAAACGTATTTATTTATTTATTTGGCTGCATTGGGATCTTTGATCTTAGTTGCATGTGGGATGTTTGGTTGTGGCACATGGGATCTAGTTCCCTGACCAGGGATTGAACCTGGGCCCCCTAACCCTTTCTCTGGGAGTGGGGAGTCCTAGCCATTGGACCACCAGGGAAGTCCTTGTGGTTTCTTTTGAGGCAGATTCCATCACAAATTTAAATAGCTAGGAATAATATGCAAAGATTAACATGTCTTTACCTGAAAGTCAATTTTATTAGTTAATTTATTGAATAACATGGTGAACATTTCCTCCAAAAGATATGGTACAGGAGAAAAACACTTACCTGACTTTCCAGCTGAAATTAAGTTCTGGGCCATTTCAAGGGCATCATCACTCAAACCCTGGCTCTTTGCAGACTTGAGGAGTAATATTTATAATGACCCAGAGCTGATATTAGAAACAATAAACGAAAGCCAAGAGAATCATTCTCTCAGAGTCCAGAAAGCAGCTGATTATTGTGACAAAGGTCTTTGCAGCCGACAAAGGTCTTTGCAGCCAGCAAAGGTCAACTTGTCACCTTTGCTGAAGCTGCAGATCCTTCTCAGTGAGTTACCTTTGAGAAGTAACTTAAGGCAATAGACCAAGCATGTGCTTCCTGACTGTCTGAAAAGACAGCAGTAATGGACTTAGACATTTAAAACATAAAGGAAGGTGAGCAAGATGCTCCACAATTTTGCTAACTTAGACAAAAACTCAAATCCACACTTGATCCCTAAACCCCATCGAAAAGTGTAGATTTAATTGTCCATCTTATTGCCTATTTTCCTAGTTCTACAGATAATACCTAGATAGCTTGAGGGTCATTCTTTTCTTTCTGAATATACATTGTTACTGCTAATGAGCAGGGGTGTGGCTCAAAGCAGACTAGAAGCAAAGAGTTTTGGAGAAACTGCAAACTAGAAAACCTGATGAATAATTGACAGGTTAGTAGCCCACACAAGCGCCACTTAGAAGCCTGCTTCAGCAAGGACCGAGGGCCCTGCATTACTTTGCTGGGAGCAAAAGCAACCTCTGAAATTACGTGCTGGAAGCTTTCACAGTTCAAACTGGGCTGCCCATTAGAGAGAATACTTATTTAAAATAGCTCATTTGAAATCTTTGTTGCCAGGGTTCATTTGCCCACTGCCTCCTTCAAGGATAATCTCATTTCTACTTTCAGATAACTTCAGAACCATAGGTTTCTCCTGTTCTTTTCTCTAATCTAATAGTAGATATTAATGCTTATTAAATATTTTATCTGATTAAAGCTTATATCTGGCTTGCTTTTTAAAACTGCTTCCAGGTATTTAGAAATAGTAAATATATGATGCATTACTATCATTTTTTCCCTCTGTGTCGGTCTCTGACCACGATTACTAATTGGAAAAAAAGAAATGAACCAAAAACAAAACTAGGAAAATGAATTCTATGACATGCCAATTAGAAGCACGTTTATAGTTTTAGGAACCAGGATCATATTAGAGTATTATGACATATAGCTTTAGTTATCAGCTTCTATTTTGAAAATGATAAACATACAAAGATAGTTTTCTGTATTTAATTTTTCTCTTAATCTGTTCCAGGTAAATGTCTATATAATTTCTACCCATAATGTATGGTATAACTTTCAAGTTATTCCTTATGTTGGTGTATTCATTTCAGATTCATATATTCGACAACTTTTGAACCTATCTCAATATTTTTCACTGACTCTTCAAAGTTCATTATTGTTCTAAGGTCACATATAATTCTATCTTGAGGAATTCCTTCTTTTTGCCTTAGTAATATATAGTATGGTCATTTGAAACTTTTGGGGTGGGGCATTTCACTATAGTATAAATTGTCCCATTGCTGCTTACTTATGAAAATGTCCTAGTATTCACAATTACAAAGTACCGTAAAATGCCATTTACCTAGCTCCAGGAAAAAATCGGGATTTATTTTGAGGAATTCTGATGCATGTGTAAGGGTCTCTCTCCGTAAGGAGAATAGTCTTCAGGCAATAAATGATAAAACATAGTTGAGTGCAAGGAGAGCCAAAGATATATGTATATTTTGGTATGAGACCACCTTTCCGCTACATGGAATTGGACGTGTCTCTGCGTGTATGTGCTCAGTCATTCAATCATGTCTGAGTCTTCTGTAACCCCTTGGACCCTTAGCCCACCAGACTCCTCTGGCCATAGGATCTTCCAGGCAAGAATACTAGAGTGGGTTGCCATTTCCTTCTCCAGGGCATTTTCCTGACCCAAAGATCAAAGCCTCATCTCCTGCATTGGCAGGTGGATCCTTTACCACTGAGCCACCAAGGAAACCCATCTTGGGTCTAGGTTCAAGCAAATGGCATCCTTAGTGAAGAATAAACCTGCACAGGTGAGCTGTTGGCTGGAGAAGACTTGGGCAAACATCTTGATTTCTGGGGTGGAAGGTGGTAGATTCTGAGCAGAGTAGAACCAGTATAGGTTCCTAAGATGCCAGTCCAGGTTCAATGCATGATACTGGATGCTTGGGGCTAGTGCACTGGGACGACCCAGAGGGATGGTATGGGGAGGGAGGAGGGAGGAGGGTTCAGGATGGGGAACACATGTATACCTGTGGTGGATTCATTTTGATATTTGGCAAAACTAATACAATTATGTAAAGTTTAAAAATAAAATAAAATTTAAAAAAAAAGAAAGTTGTGATAACCAAATAAACAAAACATTGGCTAGCTATTGGGGGTGGTTTCAGTTAGGTTGAACCATATCTAATTGTTGATATTGGAAGATTTTAGACCTGGCAAAAATGGCAGTTTCATAACATTCAACCCATTAAATAATGTGTTTTGATTTTTAAATTATTTATTTATTTGCTTACTTTCTGGCTGCGCCCTGTGGCATGTGGAATCTTGGTTCCCCAACCAGGGATGGAATGCTCACCCCCTGCAGTGGACACACAGAGTCTTAACCGCTTGACGGTCAGTGAAGTCCCCTGTGTTTTGATTTCAACAAAGCATTTTTAGAAGCCTTCCAAGAGTGAGATGATGAAATATAACCAAGATTAGATGCTTCAGCCCTAGAGTATGGATAATGACTCAGTGTCACCTTGACCGGAGCCAAGGGCTCCAACCTTGGCTCCAGCCTGCTTAATATTTTCATCAGTGTCTTAGGTCAAGATGACACTGAACAAAGCAGACTTATTAAATTTAGAGGGAACATGAATTGAGAAGTATAACTATTGTTGAGTTTAGACTGCAAACGACCTCAACTAACTCAATCTCAAGGCTGATTCAAAAATTAAGTAAACAGCAATGGATGGAGTTTCCTGAATTTAAGTTTGTTTAGTTCATTAGCCCTTTTTGAATTCCTGCCATGTGCTAGACACATTTCAGGTACTGGTCATACAGTCAGGAACAAACCTGCCAGGGTCTGCTTGCAAGTATGGGTTAAAAAAAGAGACAAAAACCAAACTACCTCTTACCTAGGAGAAGGAAATGGCAACCCACTCCAGTAGTCTTGCCTGGAGAATCCCATGGACAGAGGAGCCTGGTGGGCTATAGTCCATGGGGTCACAAGAGTTGGACATGTCTTGACAACTAAACCACCACCACCTCTTACCTAAGTAGGGAAAGAAAGATCTTCAATACTGTAGGTTCTTGTGAAACAAATCTGAAGGTTTTTGATAACGGGAGCTTCAATACCGCGAACCTTCTGGGTGTGTTAGGAACTGCACCAAAATTGTCAATCAAGCATGCAGTGTATTTGCTAATAGCAAAAGAACTAATGAAAGCTTAGGATTTGTTGTCATAAATGCAATGTTCAGCCCTTTGGAAGTGACTGGCAAACAGTTTTCTGGGCCTTTCAGATGACCACAGGGGCTATTCAGAGGTGGGGTGATAGGGAGGGATAACATATTTTGGCAAACTAGAGTGTACCTAGACAAGGGGAATCAGGGTGCCAAAAGTTCTAGCAGTCATGCATTTAATTTTTAATGATTTAAATTTAATTTAACGATTGTCTTCAAATAGTTGAAGTGCTGGCAAGTAGACAAGGAAGGAAGCTTATTCTTTTTGTTGCTCTACTTTGTGGAAATGCATAAAGTAATGGAACTTTCAGGGAGAGAAACTTTTATTTTTATTTTGGTTTAGTAAACTAAATTTAGTAAACCAAATTTAGTTATTTGGTTTAGTAAAACACTACAAGGAGATCAAACCAGTCAATCTTAAAGTAAATCAACCCGGAATATTCATTGGAAGGACTGATGCTGAAGCTGAGGCTCCAATACTTTGGCCACCTGATGCAAAGAACTGACTCCTTAGAAAAGACCCTGATGCTGAGAAAGATTGAAGGCAAGAAGAGAAGGAGATGGCAGAAGATGAGATGATTGGATGGCATTACCGACTTGATGGACATGAGTTTGAGCAAGCTCCGGGAGATGGTGAAGGACTGGGAAGCCTGGTGTGCTGCAGTCCATGGGGTTGCAGAGTCAGACATGATGTGCAACTGAATGACAATGATGAATGACACTTCTCAGATATAGAAACTGTCCTTTAGTGGAGCACATGGTGCTTGAGGTAGTTGGGCATCCTGCCTCCAAGTATTTGACCAGAGACTGGATAATTCTTGTCCAGGGACAGTAAGATGGCATTCCTGCACTGGAGGAGAATGCAGAGCGATGCCCTGGGCTGTATCTCCAGCTTCATGTCTCTGATTCCTGTGGTGTGTTTGCCTGTGTTTATGTGACATTGTGAATACTGTGTAGGTTTTCTTTTCTCCTCAAAGGAAAAAGACAAGTCTAAGTTGGAGTTAGAGAGTAGCTTACCTCCATTCGTAGGGGGTTTCCCTGGTGGCTCAGGTGGTAAAGAATCTGCCTGCAGTGTGGGAGGCCTGGGTTGGATCCCTGGGTCAGGAATGATCCCTTGGAGAAGAGAATGGCTACCCACTCCAGTATTCTTGTCTGGAGAATCCCATGGACAGAGGAGCCTGGCGGGCTATAGTAGAGTTGGAGAGTCACTTAAAAGCGGGCATAGAAATACTAGGAATGGTGAAAAATGCTCAAAAAAGGCTGCTCCAGCTGGCTTAGGGCTAGCACCAAAACTGGGAGCAGGAAAGTCACCAGTAGAAGAAGGTGAGACTTACCACTTCTAGACCCTGCAGGGAAGAGTTGGGTGTTACTTAAGATTCTTGGTTGCAAGAGACAGAAAAGCCAACTCAAATTTTCTTTAACTAAAAAGAGACTTATTGACTCATGTAACTGAAAAGTCCAGCACTCAATCTGACTTTAGGCGTGGTTCTGTCCAGTTGCTCCAACCATCTCCTTCCTTCCTTTGCTTTTGTTTTCATCTGTATGGCTTGTACCTGCCATCTAGAAGGGTGTCTGATAGGGTAGATAGCCAACAAAAATTTGCTGAAGGCACACATGAATGAGCCCTCCATCTTGGCAACCCCAGGTAAAGTCCCCATAGTCAAAGTTCCAGAGGGACTCCAGTGCGTGACTTCAAAACTATCACTGGTGATGGGGAAGGTGAAACACACTGATTGATCAGACCATTGGGCTGAACCGATTTAGGTCTGGGAGTCAGCAATAATCTGGTTACATGTTATTCTCCACATTTCCTATGGAATCATTAAAGAAAGAGGGAAGGCCCTCTTTTTCTTTTGTATCCCCATAGAGGCTAGTTCTCAGAGAAGGCAATGGCACCCCACTCCAGTACTCTTGCCTGGAAAATCCTATGGACAGAGGAGCCTGGTGGGCTATAGTCCATGGGGTCACAAGAGTTGGACATGTCTTGACAACTAAACCACCACCACCTCTTACCTAAGTAGGGAAAGAAAGATCTTCAATACTGTAGGTTCTTGTGAAACAAATCTGAAGGTTTTTGATAACGGGAGCTTCAATACCGCAAACCTTCTGGGTGTGTTAGGAACTGCACCAAAATTGTCAATCAAGCATGCAGTGTATTTGCTAATAGCAAAAGAACTAATGAAAGCTTAGGATTTGTTGTCATAAATGCAATGTTCAGCCCTTTGGAAGTGACTGGCAAACAGTTTTCTGGGCCTTTCAGATGACCACAGGGGCTATTCAGAGGTGGGGTGATAGGGAGGGATAACATATTTTGGCAAACTAGAGTGTACCTAGACAAGGGGAATCAGGGTGCCAAAAGTTCTAGCAGTCATGCATTTAATTTTTAATGATTTAAATTTAATTTAATGATTGTCTTCAAATAGTTGAAGTGCTGGCAAGTAGACAAGGAAGGAAGCTTATTCTTTTTGTTGCTCTACTTTGTGGAAATGCATAAAGTAATGGAACTTTCAGGGAGAGAAACTTTTATTTTTATTTTGGTTTAGTAATGACACTACAAGGAGATCAAACCAGTCAATCCTAAAGTAAATCAACCCTGAATATTCACTGGAAGGAC
>NW_011494707.1:2930780-2942067 GCF_000754665.1 Bison bison bison | reverse complement strand
CGACTTCACTTTGACTTTTCACTTTCATGCATTGGAGAAGGAAATGGCAACCCACTCCAGTGTTCTTGCCTGAAGGATCCCAGGGATGGGGGAGCCTGGTGGGCTGCCATCTGTGGGGTCACACAGAGTTGGACACGACTGAAGTGACTTAGCAGCAGCAGCAGCAGCAGCAGCAGCAGAGGCTAGTTCTAAGTGCACTGTTTTTATTTGACAAGCGTGTATTCTTTTCCGCTAACCAGAATGGCTCTTAATAAGCCAAGGTGCTGAAATAAGTGCTTTCCAGGTGGCTCTAGTGGTAAAGAACCCACATGCTGATGCAGGAGACATAAGAGATATGGGTTCGATCCCTGGGTCGGGAAGATACCCTGGAAGAGGAAGTGGCAACCCACTCCAGTGTTATTGCCTGGAGAATCCCATGGACAGAGGAATTTGGTGGGCTGCAAAGAGTCGGACACGGCTGAAGTGACTGGGCACACACACACATGGCATAGTAACTGAATTGTGGCATATCCTTTGAAAATTGCAAAAAAAAAAATTGAATGAATTCAGAATTTGATATATTGCTTCCAATTAATTTTTATGTGCCCAAATCTAAGTGATAAATAGGAATTTTGAATTCATCCTACCTAGTCACCACAGAAAGTTATCCTTTCTGCTTTCCACTTTAATCATGTCATTAAAAGATTAAATTGAAAAAAAAAAAAGATTAAATTGAATGAATATTTCCTGCAACAGGAATAATCTTCATGGAAAAGCTTGCTTATCTTTCCATCAGGGCTATCTGAATTCTAGCCCTGGAGCAGAATTATTAAAATATTCTTTCACCCAAATTTTAGCTCCTTTATAATCAGGGCCTGCCTCGAAGGCCAGTGCTGTTCTGTTTATCAGCAGTGGGGCTGTGCTGCACAGATACAGGAAAGTGTGAATGAACTCAGGAAGATAAAGGGGGCATTACAAGTAGAGTGAACTCAGCAGTGGCCACAGGACTGGAAAAGGTCAGTTTTCATTCATTTCATTCATTCATTTCTTTCCCAAAGAAAGGCAATACCAAAGAATGCTCAAACTACCACACAATTGCATTCATCTCACATGCCAGCAAAGTAATGCTCAAAATTCTCCAAGCCAGGCTTCAACAGTATGTGAACTGTGAACTTCCAGATGTTCAAGCTGGATTTGGAAAAGGCAGAGGAACCAGAGATCAAATTTCCAATGTCTGTTGGATCATGGAAAAAGCAAGAGAGTTCCAGAAAAACATCTACTTCTGCTTTATTGACTATGCCAAAGCCTTTGACTGTGTGGATCACAACAAACTGTGGAAGATTCTGACAGAGATGGGAATAGCAGACCACCTGACCTGCCTCTTGAGAAACCTATATGCAGGTCAGGAAGCAACAGTTAGAACTGGACACAGAACAACAGACTAGTTCCAAATAGGAAAAGGAGTACGACAAGGCTGTATATTGTCACCCTGCTTATTTAACTTATATGCAAAGTACATCATGAGAAATGCCAGGCTGGATGAAGCACAAGCTGAAATCAAGATTGCTGGGATATCAATAACCTCAGATATGACACCATCCTTATGGCAGAAAGTGAAGAAAGTGAAGAACTAAAGAGCCTCTTGATGAAAGTGAATGAAGTGAGTGAAAAAGTTGTCTTAAAACTCAACATTCAGAAAACTAACTTCATGACATCCAGTCCCATCACTTCGTGGGAATTAGATGGGGAATTAATGGAAACAGTGACCAACTTAATTTTTCTGGGCTCCAAAATCACTGTAGATGGTAACTGCAGCCATGAAATTAAAAGATGCTTGCTCCTTGGAAGAAAGGCTATGACCAACATAGACAGCATATTAAAAAGCAGAGACATTACTTTGCCAAAAGAAGTCTGTCTAGTCAAGGCTATGGTTTCTCCAGTAGTCATATATGGATGTGTGAGTTGGACTATAAAGAAAGCTAATCACTGAAGAATTGATGCTTTCGAACTGTGGTGTTGGAGAAGACTCTTGAGAGTCCCTTGGACTTCAAGGAGATCCAACCAGTCCGTCCTAAAGGAAATCAGTCCTGAATATTCATTGGAAGGACTGATGCTAAAGCTGAAACTCCAGTACTCTGGCCACTTGATGTGATGAACTGACTCATTGGAAAAGACCTTGATGCTGGGAAAGATTGAAGGCAGAAGGAGATGGGGATGACAGAAGATGAGCTAGTTGGATGGCATCACCAGCTCGATGGACAGGAGTTTGAGTAAGCTTCAGGAGTTAGTGATGGACTGGGCAGCCTGGTGTGCTATAGTCCATGAGGTCACAAAGAGTCGGAGATGACTGAGCGACTGAACTGAACTGAAGGGAACTAAGATACTGCATGCTGTGCAGTGTGGCCAAAAAAAGAAAAAAAAGACATCCACCTTTACTGAGGGCTCAGTTATTAGGATAAGAAAAAAAAAAAAACCCAAACCTAAGAGCAATAACTGGAAACAGGCCTGTCATTATTGTATAGGCAGACCTGGTATTAGAGTGTCTGAGCATCAGCAGAGACTGCCTTGGTAAGTATAACTCTAGCATTCAGAATGTACAGATATTAAACATTGTTGTGCTTGTGTATATACTTATCTTTTGTTATAAGTCTTGTCTTTCTCTGTCAGCCTCTCAGAATTAAGATCAGATAACTGCAGAATGAGAATGAGGATAGTGTTGTACTGCAGCTTAACCAGAGCAGATTGGGAGAGATTACGAGTGCTGTCTCATCTATATTCTGACTTTACGTGATGGCTACAGGAGTTACTGTTCCTCTTACCCTATTATGTCAGGTGATGTATGTGGTGAAGCATATGTATAATGAACTCCTTGAGTATATTGTATTTTGCAACTAAATGGAAAAATCTTAAATATTTAAATATCTGAACATTTTCTGTTAAAGAAGTCTAAATAGCTAAAGGACATCTGGACCACTACTACCAAAAGATTGAACAGTTTAAAGGCATGGCTAGTGACTTCTTGTTGGTTTGACAAATAATCTTACTTTAAGGAGGCTAGAGGTCTGTCTAGGAGATTGACTGAGTGAATTGCTTGTTCAAACCTTCCACTTTTCTGCTTGTAGCATTTAGTTACTGCCATCAAATGACACTTTCCACTTGAGGAAATCATAGCTTAGTGCCTTCAGAATCTCTGCAATAACCCCTTGGGTATTCAAATACTTTACCTAGCTTGGATTTTAAGCTTCAGGTGCAATAGGCGGAAAAAAGCAAATGGAACATTGTATAAGATTGAACATTTCTTCCCCCTAACCAGCCTCTCTTTAAAGATTTTTACTGTAATTCTGAAATTAGATACATCATGGAAAATTTTAGTTAATATAAAACACTCTTATGAACCACAGTTTAATTTTTGATTTAGATACTCACCTTCCTCATATAGACTATAACTAGTAAATCACCATTTGAAACTTCAGTGATCTACTAAATTGTGCTAAATAAGGAAAATTTAGTAAATATTCTTTAACATTCATTTTGCTTCATAACTTGTATTCAGTTGTGGCTTTCTGATGTCAACCTGATGGACTTTTGCATAATTTGGGTGCCTATGCATCTTTTAGAAGGAAGATATGCTTTTTAGAATGTCTGAATGTTGATTGGCATTATGTTGTGACCAGAGAGGTTAATGTTCACTTAGAATTTCATCCAGTTGAGTAAGGGTCCTGGTTGGCAGACTTTATTTATGTATTAACATTGAGGATGGATCCTTGCAGATAATGGATTGGGAGCATTATGAAAGCTCTACCCAGAAGTCTCTTCCATTTCTAAGGTGCTTGAAATTCCACTTTATGATATTTATTATTTTGGGTTAAGAATTGTTTTCTTTGGCTAATCCTCTTTTAAAACTATAAACTTTAGTAGAAAGTAGTTTCTCCTAATTGTCTTTGCTCTGTGTTATGGAAGCATGTGTCATCTTGTTATTTTAGCACTCAAAAATGAAGAAAAAGTATGCAAAATGAGCTTTGATAAATTCAGGTTCCTTCAAAGTTTTTGGTAATGGTCAATCTTGATGTGTGAAAGAGATCTTTTTAATAAACTGTCTTTCTTATCTTTTCCAATTAGTTCTATTTTTTGATTAACCAGTATAATAGGTTAATCATACAGACCCTATAGACTGTAGCCCACCAAGGTCTTCTGTCCATAGGATTCTCCAGGCAAGAACACTGGAGTGGGTTGCCATTTCCTCCTGTAGGGGATCTTCCCGACCCAGAGATCGAACCAGAGTCTCTTAACGTCTCCTGCATTGGCAGGCAGGTTCTTTACCACTAGCACCACCTGGGGAGTCCATATAACAGGTTATAAAACAGTAAATACAAAACCAGGGTGATTCCAGTTTTGTCCCCCCCTGCCAAAAAAAAAAAAAAGAATAAAACAGGTTACAAATACTGCTTGTTAAAGCAGTTTGATCCCATTCCCCCTCCCCTCCTCCCTGCCCCCCTGCCATTTTTTTGCAAATAAAACAAAGTAAAACCTTATCTAGGGACAGGTTTATTGAGCTTTGAATTAATAGTAACGGAAATAATAGTGATTAAAAAAAACTGTACTAGTTTAAAGTACCTTTTCTAAAATAATTGAAAGTATGTACTTCTCAGAAGACCTCTGTCTTTTGGCCATCACTCTATGATAGTAACCAATTTTCTGGTAGAGAAGAGTTGATGAAAATAGCATTAATTGGTGTCTTGACAGAGATGGCTGTGAATTGAAGTTTGAGGCACTGAGGGATAATGATACTCTTATCACTGGCTTGGTGGGGGGAGAATGACACTGTGGTGGGCTTTTGATGGCGGTTGAGGTGAGGGTAGGGTTCATGGGAGTGTGATGTCTGTGGTTAGTGATTAGAGACAAAGTCATGTCTAATGCTGGCTTTTATTGTCTGGAATATCTTTCTGGACACTAGAAAGATGAGAGGATAATTTGCTCACTGATAAACTGATGCTGCACAGACTTTGTTTGAAATAAGGAGAGATCAGCTACATAATTGAGTAAAATGTAAGTTTATGTAAGAGCAGCTGTAGATAGTAAAAATTAAAAAAAAATGTTTTCATTGTTAAATGTATCTAATTTTGACTGGTTCAGTTTTTTCACTGTGATTTTGGATGGACCATGACTGCCTTTTCCTGTCATTGTTGCCTGCATGCTTAGAACAGACCCTGGAGAGACAAGCACCAGAAGGTTTGTGGTGTTATCTCTGAATAGAAGCATTATGGGTGATTTTTATTGTCTTGTTTTCTGTTTTTCTCTAGTTTCTAAATTTCCTGTCATGAACATTATTTTTGTAGTATATGAAATAAAAGGCTGTAGCAGTAACAGTATTTTGATCTTTGATCTCTGGACATGAACATGTTGAATCCAATTCTGCCAGCTGAGGAGGCTACTTCCTTCACAAAATTGAACTAGTTGGAAAACAGAATTACATTCTTCATAAATGTGTCAAATCCCTCTCCACTACTCTAATTGCTTCCCTAAAGACCTGAAACTGTTAAATTATCAAATGCTTAATTTACTGCAGGGAGTAATTTACTTACCATGTAGGGTTATAGCAAACAAACATGCCTTATAATTTGTATTAGAAATCTGGCTCTTTTGTGAAAGACCACCCCACTGGAAGTCTGATTTAGAATTTTAAACCAACCAACAAATAATCAGAAACGTTTAAAAGGGGAGAGAAGGTTTATATTAAGAAATTTGAATTTCGATGCAAGTGAGTAGCATTAACTTAGTTTTGAAAACTGATTGAAAACCTGCTTTCAGCTCACCGTTAGATGTTTGTGTGGTCTCAATTTTTAAAAATACAGATCGAAGTCTTATTCTTACTTAGGCAAGATTCTGTCACATTTTTAAGAGTAGGTACACACATATATGAGCATATCTTTTAAATATTTTAATCATAATTTATTCACATCCTGCGTAATTTTAGAAAAGGATTTGATGTGTCTTAGATCTACTTCCTATGGAAAGAAATGAGTTGTTTTGCTTCTTCAAACATAACTGCATTTAGCTTATTCTTATGCACGTACCACAGCTTTTATTTACTAGTTTTAAGTATAAATAGCCAGCAGTAGGATTACTAGGTCAAATCCTAGCATATTGGGTTGAATTGTGACTATTTCTGTTCGCACAGGAGAGTCTGAGGGTATGTTCCTCTGAGACTTGCTGTGCTTGCTGGCTGTTTTGCTTTTCTGCTTGTGCAATCTAATCACTGATCTCAGTGATAAATAAGTAAATAAATAAATCTCTTTTATTTAATTTGCATTTTTGGACAAGTGGTGAGAATGAGCATCTCTTCTGAGACCATTGTTCTTTTGCCACTTACCTAGTCATACATAGCCTTTATCCATTTCTCGATCCATTGCTTTTTCTTCTTATCAACATGTAGGAGCCTTCTGGATTTTATGAATAATAACCTTTTATTGGCCATCTGGGTTGCAGTCTTTTATGCTGCATCTAATTTGTTTTTTTAATAGTATCTTTTACTAAAGTAAATTGTTTAATTTATGTTTTCAGGTATTTTCTTTTGTGGTTTTTAGATTTCCTGCCCAGCTTAGAAAGGTTTCCTCTACTCCCAGTTCATAAACATATTTTCAAACATTATTTTTTATATTTTAAATTAAGCCATTATTTTTATATGCAAATATTGAATTCATTTGGAATTTTTTTAGAGTTGTGTGAGGTAGAAGTCCACCTTTTTTTCCCCCAGGTGCATAACCAGTTATGCCAGCACTATTTATAAATAAATCACCTTTTTCTATTTATATTTCCATGCTGACTTTATTCCACTTCAAGTGCTTATGCATATTGAAGAGATAATTAAAACACAAGTCCCGAAATACTTTATCCATCCAATTGGCTAATGCAATTTAATGATGCATGAGATGGTTTTTTTAAACAGTTTTCATATGTGAAAATAGGCAGTTCAGTTCAGTCGCTCAGTTGTGTCCGACTCTTTGCGACCCCATGAACTGCAGCACACCAGACCTCTCTGTCCATCACCAACTCCCGGAGTCCACCCAAACCCATGTCCATTGAGTCAATGATGCCATCCAACCATCTCATCCTCTGTCCTCCTCTTCTCCTCCTGCCCTCAATCTTTCCCAGTATCAGGGTCTTTTCAAATGAGTCAGTTCTCCGCATCAGGTGGCCAAAGTATTGGAGTTTCAGCTTCAACATTAGTCCTACCAATAAACAGCCAGGACTGATCTCCTTTAGGATGGACTGGTTGGATCTCCTTGCAGTCCAAGGGACTCTCAAGATTCTTATTCAACACCACAGTTCAAAAGCATCAATTCTTCGGTGCTCAGCTTTCTTTATAGTCCAACTCTCTCATCCATACCTGACCACTATGGAAAAACCATAGCCTTGACTAGACGGACCTTTGTTGACAAAGTAATGTCTCTGCTTTTTAATATGCTGTCTAGGTTGGTCATAACTTTCCTTCCAAGGAGTAAGTGTCTTTTAATTTCATGGCTGCATTCACCATCTGCAGTGATTTTGGAGCCCAGAAAAATTAAGTCAGCCACTGTTTCCACTGTTTCCCTATCTATTTGCCATGAAGTGTGCATTTAGGCACACCCTCCCAGTATGACACCAACACCGTCTTTTACCAATTACCTTTGTAATTTGAATAATGCATGTTGTTCACTGCTTTTTATTCCTGTACTTTCTGAATTGTAGTTAGTTCAGGAAAGGTATTTTTTACTGCTGGACATTGTGGGCATAGTAGCCCATTCAGCTTTTAAATCATAAATTTTTGTTGACACTCTATGAGTTGTAAACTACAAAATTCATCATCTAAACACAGTAAGGAAGGGAGTTAGTGTATATTTACTGTTTATATATTTCTTTAATTTAGCTTTATGCAGGTTCATCAGATATATGGTACACAGTCAATTCACTTTTGGTTTAATGCTGTTTTATGATATATATCTATGGCAGTTCAAGTAAATGAAGTTATATTGGCAGTTTTTCCAGACATAAATATAACTAAAAGTCATGAGATTTTATATAGTAATCAAGGTTTTTAAATGGGGAACCCTTATTTAATGGAATATTCTTGATCTTCTCATTTAAGATTTAATGGAGATTGTCCCTCAGATTTACATATTTATGAAAGTAAATGTGTCAATTAGTCAGTCATGTCTAACTCTTTGTCATCCCATGGACTGAGCTCTCCCATGGAATTCTCCAGGCAAGAATACTGGAGTGGGTTGCCATGCCCTTCTCCAGGGGATCTTTCAACCCGGGGGTTGAACCCAGGTCTCCTGCATTGCAGTCAGATTCTTTACTGTCTGAGCCACCAGGAAACCCTTACATATTTTTCTATGTCCTTAAATAAACCAAGAAATTAACTAGATACATATAGCATCTTTTTACGATAACTTAAAATCTTAATTTTCTCTTTTTCTTTACTTTTGAAGATAACCCAAATAACAATGTAATTAAATTATTTTTTATTATCTATTTTATCCTGAAGAACTCAGGAAAAAACAAGATTGAAAACATGGCCAAGACTCAAAGTTAACATAAAGGGCGGTAGCTAGATTCTGGCTCTCCTCCTGGCATGATGCTCAGTGGTGTTTCTGAATAAAGACATGTCTTCTTACCCCTGCATCCTTGTCCTGAGCCCTTGCAGTGATCATCACTGCTGCTCAGAGACAATCAGCTCTCTTCATTCACAAGAAAGGGATGCTGACATGTATCCCCATCCAACATAGATTCATGTAGTGGTAGGCTCCTTTCTGATTCTGGGGGAAATTTGGGGATTATGTAGAAAGGGCATTGTTATCCTTAGTGTTCATTTCTTTTTAGGAAGGACAGAGGAATAGGGGAAAGTATGCAGCATCAAGTTGTGAGTAAATAATACCTGTTACTCAGTGATGATGCTCCCTAATCCCAATTGCCTTCCCAGAGGAGGCAAAAAGTGAAGGCTTTCCACATGATGGCAATAAAGCTAAACATTGAGGTCGTTAATTGTCAAATAGTGTCTTGGGCCCAATATTAACAACTACTGTTTTAAATTCTTGAGTAAAGGTGCACATCCTGGGAAGAGGGCAGAGTGGCTGAATATGAATGAAGGGAGATGGGTAAGTATTACAATTAGGCTTGATATTTAGAGTTTTGTAAAACAACAACAACAACACAGTAGAGAAAATTCATTAATGTTGGGAAGAATTCCATGTAGGGCTTATACTCTTTTTATGACTGTTCCAATTGGAATAACAGTTTGTAACCTAATTAATATTTTCATTCATCCATTTATTCAACAAGATTTTTTTAAGCTCATACTTCATGGCAGACACTATAGATCCTGGAATTACAAAAAGTCTGTCTTCTTAGGTCTTTTTTGTCTAATTTGAATACAAAAGCTGTAAAAGTATAGTTTGCTAAAAAAAGGGTTTACTTAAATTTATTCAGTGTTCCAAAGAGATTTAAGGAGGCTCAAAAATTATTTTAATTAGCTTCAGTGTGAATTATATTTGAATTATTTAAGTCCCATTCATCACAAGCAATGCAGACTGCTGTTCTAAACTCCCAGGCATTTATGCTTGCCATCTAGTGAAATGAATAATGAAAACTGATACAGGATCTTAAAAATACAGAGAAGAAAAAAAGTCTTTGTCCTGACACTATATCTCCCAGTAACAGATATTATTATATGGCTAAGCATGAAGAGTCTATAATTGAGATATCTTTTAAAGTTTACTTTTTGGATAGATAATTTAAGTACATGCCACACAATTCTTGATATAAAATGGCATACAATAAAAAGTGTTTCCTCACCCTCTCTCCCAGTTATCTAGCTTTGCTTGCTCCAGTGGTGATCGCATTTTGGCTCTGTTCTTTCTGAGATAGTTTATGCATTTTGCAAACATAGGGGCTTTTGTGTATATATTAATTTGTACATAAATGATAGTATGCTACTATATAATGTTTGTTCCTTATTTTAAAAAAAGATTTACTTGTTTATTTATTCTTATTTTATTTTTGGTTGTGGTGGGTTTTCGTTGCTGCACAGAGGCTTTCTCTAGCTGTGGTGAGAGCTACTCTCCATTTGGTGTGCAGGTTTCTCACTGTGCTGGCTTCTCTTGTTGTGGAGCGTGGGCTCTAGGCATGTGGGCTTCAGCAGTTGTGATGTGAGGACTCCGTAGTTGTGGCACACAGGCTTGGTTGCTCCATGGCACGTGGGATGTTCCCAGACCAGGGACTGAGCCAGTGTCCCTTGCAATGCAAGGTAGATTCTTAATCACTGTACCACCAGGGAAGTCCTGTACTTTCGGTTCAGTTCAGTTCAGTTCAGTTGCTCAGTCGTGTCCAACTCTTTGTGACCCCATGAACTGCAGCATGCCAGGCCTCCCTGTCCATCACCAACTCCTGGAGTCCACCCAAACCCATATCCATCGAGTCGGTGATGCCATCCAACCATCTCATCCTCTGTCCTCCCCTTCTCCTCCTGCCCTCAATCTTTCCCAGCATCAGGGTCTTTTCAAATGAGTCAGCTCTCTGCATCAGATGGTCAAAGTATTGGAGTTTCAGCTTCAACATCAGTCCTTCCAATGAACAGCCAGGACTGATCTCCTTAAGGATGCGCTGGTTGGATCTCCTTGCAGTCCAAGGGACTCTCAAGAGGCTTCTCCAACACCACAGTTCAAAAGCATCAATTCTTCGGCACTCAGCTTTCTTCACAGTCCAACTCTCACATCTATACATGACCACTGGAAAAACCATAGCCTTGACTAAACAGACCTTTGTTGGCAAAGTAATGTCTCTGCTTTTAAATATGCTCTCTAGGTTGGTCATAACTTTCCTTCCAAGGAGCAAGCGTTTTTTAATTTCATGGCTGCAGTCACCATATGCAGTGATTTTGGATCCAAGAAAAATAAAGTCAGCCACTGTTTCCACTGTTTCCCCATCTATTTCCCGTGAAGAGATGGGACCAGATGCCATGATCTTCGTTTTCTGAATGTTGAGCTTTAAGCCAACTTTTTCACTCTCCTCTTTCACTTTCATCAAGAGGCTATTTAGTTCTTCACTTTCTACCATAAGGATGGTGTCATCTGCATATCTGAGGTTATTGATATTTCTCCAGGCAATCTTGATTCCAGCTTGTGCTTCTTCCAGCCCAGCGTTTCTCATGATGTACTCTGCATAGAAGTTAAATAAACAGGGTGACAATATACGTCTTAACATACTCCTTTTCCTATTTGGAACCAGTCTGTTGTTCCATGTCCAGTTCTAACTGTCGCTTCCTGACCTG
>NW_011494707.1:2892363-2930680 GCF_000754665.1 Bison bison bison | reverse complement strand
ACAGGTTTCTCAAGAGGCGGGTCAGGTGGTCTGGTATTCCCATCTCTTGAAGAATTTTCCACAGTTGATTGTGATCCACACAGTCAAAGGCTTTGGCATAGTCAATAAAGCAGAAATAGATGTTTTTCTGGAACTCTCTTGCTTTTTTGATGATCCAGCAGATGTTGGCAATTTGATCTCCGGTTCCTCTGCCTTTTCTAAAACCAGCTTGAACATCTGGAAGTTCATGGTTCACATATTGCTGAAGCCTGGCTTGGAGAATTTTGAGCATTACTTTACTAGCATGTACCTTCCTCTTTTGTTTATTTGTTTAATATATCTTGAAGACCATTCCTGAGCTGGACATGTAATGCTATCCCATTTAAAAAACTGGTTTCATCATATTTCATTGTAAGAATAAACTAGAATTTATGAATACTTACTGTTGCTGCTGCTGCTTAGTTGCTTCAGGCGTGTCTGACTCTGGTGCTACCCTGGGAACTGTAGCCCACCAGGCTCCTCTGTCCATGGGATTCTCCAGGCAAGAATACTGGAATGGCTTGCCATTCGCTCCTCCAGGGGAATCTTCCCAACCCAGGGATTAAACCCGGGTCTCCTGCATTGCAGGCAGATTCTTTACTGCTGGGCCACCAGGGAATCCCATTAGTATTTACTAGTTACCTATTATTGGTAGACATTTAGGTTGTTTTTATCTTTTCCTTCTCTAAAAGAAAATTTCAATAAAATCCCTATATAAACATTCTACATGTAAATAACTAAAAATAGAGATACTGAGTCAAAGAGTACACTTTAAATTTGCTGGATATTGCCAAATTGTCCTACATGTTTATATTGTGTCAGTTTACAATCTAATAGCTCTTCCCACACTGTTTTCAGCCCTCTGTGTTTCCAAATATTTTGATCTTTGTCTAGCTAATCAGTTAAACAGCATCTCTTTTTAATTTGCATTTATTTTATAACAAATGAGGTTGACTATCTTTTCACATGTTTAAGATCAATTCATATTTCTTTTGTAGGGAGGTTCCTATTCTCTGCTGTTTCTGTTGGTTTATTGAGCTTTTAAATTGTTTGTAGGAACTCCTTATTAAAGAAATCAATTATTTGTCTGGCATATGGGTTGCAAATGTTTTTCTACAATTTGTCATTTTAAAAACTTTTTTTAACAGCTTAAATTTTAAATATCGGTCAGATTCATTGCTCCTTCCCTTTTATTGTTTCTCGATTTTGTATCATACTTAGAAGGACCATACTGACTCTGAGTTAGAAAACATTCTCCTGGGTTTTCTTCTAATGCTTTTATGATTTGATATTTTAGATTTACACCTTTGATCCATTTAGAATTAATCTTATTAGAAGGTATGAGGTAATGACCCCGCGTTCTTATCTTGGTCTCATACCACAGTCCTTTGTAAGACAGCTTTAGAATAGCGTGAGGAGTTTGATGGCAGTGAGAGCAGGTGGAAAAGCACCCTGGAGGATCCAAGTGATGAATTCTGGCACTTTCCTTTGCCTGAGCTATTTCTCCCTCCTTTTTCTCCTTGCTCCCACCTGTGCTGCTTTTGATTTTTGCTGATAATTCCTGGATATCCCTACAAGGGTCTCCTACCTTTCTCCCTATTGGAAGAAAGGAGTGAGGATGAGGAGGTATAGAACATGCAGATGTCTATGTGGTAAGGCCTTGACAAAGCTGGAACTAAAACCAAGGTGCGTATAAGGCTAGATGGTGCATATTATTTGACATTTAAACTTCTTGGGCCTTTGAGTAGAAGCTGACTTCCTGGGGAGGTCACAGAAATACTGTTTGAGATTGAAGACCACCTATATTTTTCAAGTCATTTCGCTGTGGATCCGAATAGGTGCTTACCATAGGGCATTGTTTACAAGTTGATACAACATATACTTAATGAATATGCTCGTGTCTCTACGTGTAGATCAATACCCATTACTTGTTTTGTGGATTTTTATTCTTTGCATAGATTTAGTGAATAGGAACTCTGAAGTCAGCATGGAGGCTGACATTATTTTTCTTGTGGAACTTTCTTAGGAAGGCATAGATGATTTTTTAAGCAAATTATTTGAAGGAAGTTTGATAGGAAGCATGACATCTAGGAAGCTGGAACAGGCGCCAGGCTTAGTTCACTTTTCTCTTCTCTTGGCAGACCCCCTCCTTTTCAACCCCATGCTCAGTTTCTCATCCCCTTGAATCTGTACACTTCAACATTTCTCACCTTTGTAATGTCTACCCTCCAAATTATTAAACACATTCAAGCTCCTCATTACAAAACAAGGATGTAAACCAGCCTCTTCTCAGCCTTTCCAGGCCCCCTTTGAACTAGCACTCTTATCCAGAGGCTCTTATCCTCTCTTATCCTCCTTCATATCCCAAATTTCTTGAAGGATTAGTCTTCTCTTGCTACTTTCACTAGTTCACTCCTCAGTGCACTGCTATACAGGTTCACCACTATCATACCATTTATATGACTCTTGTTTGGGTCAACAGTGACATCATCTAGTTGCCAGATCCATTGGGTGTTTTCCCAGTCTCTGTTATTACGGAACATCTCTGCTGGATTTGGGCATTTGGCACTACTCATCCCTTGACTTCTTCCTGTCTTTCTCTGGGGGGTCTCAAAGATCCTTTTTCTTTGAGGGTTTTTTTTTTCAAAGTTGGTGTGCTGCTGCTAAGTCGCTTCAGTCGTGTCCGACTCTGTGTGACCCCATAGATGGCAGCCCACCAGGCTCCCCTGTCCCTAGGATTCTCTAGGCAAGAACACTGGAGTGGGTTGCCATTTCCTTTTCTAACGCATGAAAGTGAAAAGTGAAAGTAAAGTTGCTCAGTCATGTCTGACTCTTTGTGACCCCATTGACTGCAGTCTACCAGGCTCCTCCATCCATGGGATTTTCTAGGCAGGAGTACTGGAGTGGGGTGCCATTGCCTTCTCCTCAAAGTTGGTATAAGTAAGTGAAAATCACTTAGTCGTGTCTGACTCTTCACGATCCTATGAACTGTATAGCCTACCAGGCTCCTCTGTCCATGGAATTCTCCAGGAAAGAATACTGGAGTGGGTTGCCATTCCCTTCTCCAGGGGATCTTCCAGACCCAGGGATCGAACCCAGGTCTCCTGTTTTGCAGGCAGATTCTTTACAATCTGAGCCACCAGGAAGCCCCTTCTTTTTCCTCTTACCATTTCTTAAATACCAGGTGGTCCCCAAGGTTCTGACGTCAGCCATTGTTTTTACTGCTTCACATACTCTCTGTGAGTCATACCATGCTCCTTTTGGGACTAACTGTTGTGTGATTGGAAACAATTCCTCTGGTCTTTATATTCCAGCAGACTTCTACCCTGACTCCTAGATTAAAAAAACACAGCCCCTTCTTGGGGCCCCATAGGTTCCCAAACCCAGATGATGGTTGGATTCATCATCTACATTTACATTAGCTTCTCCTCCTCTGACTCAGCAGCATCACCTTTCATTCAGTTGTCAAGAAGAACCCCAAGCCAGAGGCCATATTGCTGCTCCTGTTTTCTTCAGCCTTATATACAGTGAAACACCAACTTCTGGCAGTTTTAGCTTCTCTTTTACTTATTCCCTCTCCTCTGATGCAGCCCAGGTCTTTAGCCTCTCTTACCTGGACTATTTTTAATTGAGTACTTTGATTCTGGTCAGAGTCATTTTTTTTCATAAAGTTCCTAGAAGTATTTCTTAAAAATATATAATTGACCTTTGAATAACATGAACTTGACTCATATAGGTTTACTTATGCACAGTTATTTTTTCAATAGTAAATATACTACAGTACTACACGGTCTGTGGTTGGTTGAATTTGGGGTTGTAGAAAAATGGAGGATATGGAGTACGGACTATGTAAATTATACATGGACTAGTCCCCCACATTATATCTTACTAGGTCACTCCTTTTTGGTTGCTCCTTGTTGCTTGTGGGATAAGGCCAGTCTTTGGATAGTATCAAAGGACCCTCTAATCTCACCTGCCTACCTCTCCATCTGTCTCTTTCTACTTCTCTTGCACTTTTTTTTCACATTCCACAGTGCTGTAGTTCTCAGGCCTCTGTTCGTTTAGTCTTTGTTCCTCTGTTCAGACTGTCCCCTCAGACCATCCCCCTCATTGCATGAATGATGTTTGCTCTCTCCTAGGACAGCTCAGGTGCCTCAATCTGGGGAAAGTCTTGCTTTCTGTTTAAGTAGCCTTCATGCTGCTGCTGCTAAGTCACTTCAGTCATGTCCGACTCTGTGTGACCCCATAGATGGCAGCCTGCCAGGCTGCCCCATCCCTGGGATTCTCCAGGCAAGAACACTGGAGTGGGATGCCATTTCCTTCTCCAATGCATGAAAGTGAAAAGTGAAAGTGAAGTCGCTCAGTCGTGTCTGACTCTTAGCGACCCCATGGACTGCAGCCTACCAGGCTCCTCCGCCCATGGGATTTTCCAGGCTAGGAGGTTCAAAATACTCAGTGCCTATGCACTTATCCAACTCCTTTATGTCTTCTAACTAATTAATGTTTAAACATCTCTCCCCCTCTACTGGACTTAAGGGCAGGGATAAGTAGTTCCACCTTGTATCTCTTGTGCTGCATGCGAAACTTAACATATATTTTAACTCAGTCAATGCTTATTAAAATAATCTTGAATGAATGAAATTCAACAATTGTTTGTACAAAGATAAGCATGACATTGTTGAGTTAGAAAATATCTCAGGAAGAATCTTTTATTAAACCATATATAAATACAGATTTGCATCCTTGCTTATATTTATCAAGATTCTGAAGCAGAGAACTTTAGAGAAGTCTACATTCCTATGCCTTTCCATTTTCCACTGGTCTGATTTTCTTTGAAATTGTGGTGGTTGGAGACTCTTAAACATACTTGCATCCTCTTACTGGGATCTACTTAAAGACAGAGATTAAGAGAGGAATATTGGAAAATGTAGATGGGGACATTTAAATGGCTTCTTTAAAATCTGCTTTCAAAGCTGTTCTAAACAATTTTGATAAAAAATTTAACCAGTTTTTTTGAACATCTGGTAGGCACAAATAGCTTACTCTATTACAAGGTGATATTACTTGAAGGAAAGGACATGGCAAGTGTGGTGCCTTTATGTGAATTTCTCTGTGGAGCAGTTATTCTGTAGCATGGCCCCACTCTTGAATTAGTGTGTTGCCAGTAGAGTCCCTTTAAACACTATGTTTATTGGTTGACACTATAATAACAGCACTGCATGCCCAGTGGCTGATACAGGGTCTTTGATCATTGTTCCATATTACTAAGCCTTCATCCACACTCAATTAATCATCTGGCATAGTCAACTGCATTAGGAAATGAGGGCCAGCTTTTGTTCAGCAATGCACTTGATAAGTTCAATCTTCTAAACTTGGAGCTAGGTGATGATGTGGCTAGTTGGTGTTCAAGTGGAGAATAATTTATTGTGAGTTTTGGTGTGCAATTTCACCCTTGCTGGTCCAGAAACTCATTACATGGTGGAGGTGATTGCTAATCAAGATTTCTGGGCTCTGCTCTCTCCCTAATAAGTCTTCTCACCCCTCCCACTCTCTGTATTTTTATCCTAATTTTCAGCTGCTATCAGCGTGGAGCCACACGTAATAAGTAAAAAAATATTAGGGAGGGTTATGTGGTATTTTAAAATATTAGGGAATAGTTGTAAATCATGTAAATGATTTTCCTTTGTTTAGATTTTCTAATTATGACATCTCTGTAATGGGAATGTCTGAATCTGAGGCTTTGAGGTATTAAAATGGTCCATTATCTAGACACCCATCTTTCCATTGGTATATAAATGCTTGAAAGGTACCTTATCGTGCCTATTCCATAGCCATCCATTCCTGGAACCATGACAAAGGGGAACAGGGTAGAGCCTAGTTGGTATGGAACTGTGTCTGTGGCTGACATGGCACTTGTAACTGGTATGGAGTATTTCCAGGGCATTGAGAGTCAAAGGGAGAGAGAGGATGGATGAAATGACATTGAGGGGAACCACATGGGAAGAATGTTACATATGTTTTTACTTTTAATTATTTCATAATAATTGTTATTAGAAAACAAAAATTGCAATGTGGTTTGTAATTTTGATACTTAAATTCATTAAAATGAAATTGACAGCAGTTAATTAATACTTCTCCCCCCAATAGTAGCGTTTATACTTTCGTATGTTTTGCACAAGTATTACTCCTTTTATGATCATATTAAACAGCTATTCATTTTGCAGATTATAGAGTGTGATTATTCTTTATACTTGGAGGGTTTTGCTGTTGTTTTGATACCTGTGTTTTAGCAAAGTGTTAAGGAACAATATCACATGTAAATAATGGGTGATGGTATAGTTCCTAATGTTAGCTGTGTACCAAAATGTATATTATTATATTTTCATAATTTATTTTTAAATGCCTCCAGGGAAGGTTGCTGTTTAAAGAAATCCTTAGTGAAGGTTTTTATAAAGCAAATTCTCACTCCCTAATCAGGATGTTTATGTATTGGGTTTGCTTAAAGCAATGGATTCAGTTATACGTAAAATTCAAACAGAGTTTTAGAATCCAACAGAAAGCAGTTATGGATTGTGGATAAGTCCCAAGGTAAAGTTATTTTACTTTTATTCTCAGTGAGATTTTATTGCACATTCAGAGTGGCTTTTTCCACACCAGAAGTTTATATAATATTGTATAACCTTTACCTTTCAGTAAAGAAATCTGAAGTTGAGGGTCTACTTAGATGAGAATACGTTGTCCCCTCTAGCTCTCTAGGCCTGGGCAGTGAATCCTGTATACATAGGGCTGTGTGGCCTGTGCTGTGGGGCTGAGCAGAGCCCAGTGTGGCTGTAAGCCTGTGACCTGCTGGGCTTCTCCCTCTACATCCAGGAGCAGTGTTCCAGTTGTGGCTGCTCCGAGTTCAGATCTGAAGTCATAAAATATTCAGGATGTTTTCTTTTCTCAAATTGAAATGATGTTTGCTCCATGTTTTGCTCAACCTTGTGGAGAGATGTGCAGGTCAGAAGCCAAAACCGTGTCCAGCTTCACTCAGGAAAACCTGTGCTGTGTCCTCCGATTGGCACTTCCCTTGGTTTAATGCACTTCCTTAAAATACTTTGACTTTGTGTGGATTTCTGGCTCCAAATCACAACTAAAAATAAATAGATCTACTTTAAAACAGTTTTTTTTTTTTAAAAAAGGAAACTCAATCCACAGTGTGCACACAAATGACTCTCTCATCGAGCCAGCTGACAGTCCTGTCAGGCGCTTGTTACGTTTGTAGGTGGCTGATTCCACCTCATTTGGCGTTTGGTGAAATGTCATCACACCTGTGGCAGGCCAGGTGCCCTCATATCAGGCACGTTGGTAGAGCTTATTTCCGGTAGGCTGAAGATGGCCTTGCCTCCCTCTCTCTGAGCTCCTTACCCAAGCTTCATTGTGGTCACATTTGAAGATTTTGCTAGAGTTTAGAAAAAAAACTGATTTTTATGTGTGATCCTATAGAGCTCAGAGAGCCACAGATACACAGGGGTGTGTGTGTGTGTGTACCAGCTGACAGTGTTTGATTGTCTTAGGATAAGACAATATGATTTATGCAATATTAGTAAGTACTAATACTTAACATTACTCAATTGCTATTTCAATATTACTTATATAGGTATGTATAGATAGATGATTTATAAAACAGAAAAAAAACACACTATGACAAAATAGTGGACAATTTAAATGGGAAGAAGAAAATAACAATTTAAAGGCAATGTGGTCCCTTTTTAGTGGACTTTGCCAGATGATGTGGAGAGCAGTGACCTAGGTTCCTAGCCCCTCAGGACCAGCCTGGCAGGAAGTTTGCAGAGAATATAGGTGTCCTTCCTGGATAAGGTCCCTTCCCTCTAATTCAGGTGGAATGAGAAAGCTGACTTCAGGTTGACACATGGCAGTTTAAAAATCTATGGAGAAATTTTCTCTAAAACAAGAGTTGCTATCCCGAGTTTTGAGTTCATGTATGGAATTAGGGCTCTCTGACCCTTGAAATTATATTCAAACTTTTTAGATATTTATATGTGTGCCTATTTCTGGGGACAGGTTTGTATTTGTGTATATATTTCTGGGAATGGTTCTGTACTTTTTATCAGATTCTCAAAGTGAAGTGTGAATACTCCCAAGCTGGTCAACCATGTCCTAAACCTTTTAGGATTTTAGATCATGAGGATGGTAGCTTGTATTGTTGTTCACATCTTTTCACTGCACCTCCCTGTTGGCCCTTTCTCACAGGAGGTTTAGGGTCCCTCTACACTGATGAATTGGTCATGTGACTTACTTTAGCCAATGAAATGTGAGTGGAAGTGATACACGCCACTCTGAGAACCATTGAGTGGTTCTATTGTTACTCTCTTAACTCTGCCACAAAACTTACATGTCCTTGAGAGGGGCTGTGCCTACTGCCTGGCTGGGGGTAAAGATGCCAGAGCTGAAGCTGACTCTTGAACATGTTTCATGAGGGGAGAAATAGACCATGTTGTTTTAAGTCATTGAGATTTGGGTTTTTATTTTTGCTGCTGGTAGCATTAGTTAGTCTGAGCTGACTGATCCAAGTGGCAGCCTGAATTACATTCAGAATCCAACAGGGCACACTGGAGAGCCCTCGTTTAGTGAGCTGCCTGTGGTTTGGCACATTTAGAAGAGACACATTTTCCTATAGATTCTGTGTGGTCCTTCAGGGTTCCCCCATGGAGTCAGAAATAAGACCTCAGCCCTGTAGTTAGTCTATTAAGAGCTAGAGAGTTCATTTTGTTGAACCAGAATCCTTTTCCTCTGGAGCAAGAGAGCCACTCTGGGCCTGTTTCTTCTCTCTGACCCACAACTAGTGTGTGCAGCAAAGAATTACTGATGTGAGGTGTGTCTGAGGTCAGGAACAGCTCTCTGAAGCATAATGCAAGCCACCTAACACACTAGGTATGAACATATTGAAAGATAATGGGGTGCATATCATTTGTGGTGCAAAGTACAGTACAGATTCATTTTCTAAAATGCTCCCGTACTCCAGGCATGACAAGGATGAGGAATAGGTGTTACCACAGTAGAGCAGAGTGAAAGGCCACCACGAAAGAAAACAGATTTCAGAGGTGGCTCGTAAACAAAGTACTACCTTCCAGAAAATAAAGAAGCCATCCATTACCCACACAAAGTGCATAATAATAAGGACAAACGCTTCATCACCTCATATGTGACGTCTAGCGGTCAGAACTCCCACAGAGGAAACACTGCAGAACCTCGCACTTGAGTCAGAAGGGGCTGTGTTCGAATCAAAGAGCCGTTGTGTCTTTGGAGAGATTCATTTTATTCCATACCCTAGATTCTTAACTATTGTACCCGTTAATCAGTTTCAGTTTTTAATAATCTTACTGTTTAAGAAATATTCTGTACTGATTATCCCTATTGACATAAAATGGGGAAAGTTGATGGGCAGCTCATAAAAGATCTGCCCTGAAGCTTTTTACTCAGTGGAAAATGATCTAGGAAACTATATCACTACAGTTACTAATACCCCAGGTGGAATAATAATTTCTTCCTAATCTAGTACATCTAAAAAAATGTTAAACTTCTTTTCATCACAGATTATAGACTTCATTTCCTTTCTTTTTCATTCATTCATTCATTTATTGCCTACTCTTTGCTGGGACTGTTCTTGAAGCTAGAGCTCAGCAACACTCTGCCCACAAGGTGGCTACATTCTAGTTGGAGAAGACAGAAATTAAGTACCAACAGCAAAAACAAAGCACTACATAGTATGTCAGGTGGAGATAAATACTCTGAAAATAATACAGCAGAATAAGAGGAGATAGAAAATTAGGGGCACAAGATGTTATTTTATACAGGATGATCAGGGCAGTTCTCATTGATTGCTGCTGCTGCTAAGTTGCTTCAGTCATGTCCGACTCTGTGCGACCCCATAGAGACAGCAGCCCACCAGATTCCCCCACCCCTGGGATTCTCCAGGCAAGAACACTGGAGTGGGTTGCCATTTTCTTCTCCAATGCATGAAAGTGAAAAGTGAAAGTGAAGTCGTTCAGTCATGTCTGACTCTTAGCGACCCCATGGACTGCAGCCTACCAGGCTCCTCCGTCCATGGGGTTTTCTAGGCAAGAGTACTGGAGTGGGTTGCCATTGTCTCATTGATTGAGGGCATTTGAAAGTCCTGAGTGAAGTGAAGGACTCATCATGTACATGTCTGTTGGAAGAGTGGGGAGTTGGATTTATGTCTCATTTTACTCAGCTCTATTTCTGAGGAGTGGTATGTAAATTGGGTTTTATTTTTAAGTATATTATGGAAACTTGTTGTAACTTTTTTTCCCCCTAAGTGAATGTCTCTCTAGAATGAAGATCCTATTGGTAAAATAAGCAATTATGCCACAAAATTATTTGCATCATGAATACGAGTTTCCACACTGAATTCATTTTGAGTTGGTTACACATGTTTATGGTAAGATGTTATAGATAAATGATGGACAAGAAGAACAGTTTGAGTGAAAAATCTTGGATGTAGTTTTTTTTAAAGATACACCATTTTTTAAAAACTGTATAAGAGTAAGCAAGTCAACAGTGCTGCATGGCTGAGACTCATATTACCTCTTTGAATTAATAATCAGAATGCTGTATTATTAGCATATGCAAATCACAGAAATACTTTCAAAGTATCTGGCAGCCCTTAGAAATGATTTCTGTTGTTGGGTTAGCATTCTTTTTGTACTTTTATGTACTCTGAGGATGTGCTGGAAATAAACATTTTTCCAAATAAATGAAGAAGTAACTCAGGCCTCAGGAAGATTATCACAATTTCCAAATACATGTGTTTAAACCTGCAGATTTATGTTCTGCCTTTTAGTTTTACCCTTTGTGGATTCAGAGATTGTTTTGAAAAACAAAACAAAACAAAACAACAAAGCCTGTTAAGAATACAGTGAAAGTCACTCAGTCGTGTCTGACTCTTTGCGAGCCCATGGACTATACAGTCCATGGAATTCTCCAGGCCAAAATACTGGAGTGGGTAGCCTTTCCCTTCTCCAGAGGATCTTCCCAACCCAGGGATCAAACCCAGGGCTCCCGCATTGCAAGTGGATTCTTTATCAGCTTAGCCACCAGGGAAGCCTGTTAAGAATATAGTGAATCATAAAATTTTGTCATCAACTCATTTTATATATAATAAACTTTGACTTTATAACAGAAATTGCATGATGTGGTGATTGTGGTTCAAACCTTGGGGAGTGTAAGTGCCTTTGCTTACACTTTAGTGCCTTTGCTATTTTAGAACATTTAGGTGGTTGTTAATTTGCAGAAGGGTACAACCGGTGTGAAGGTGAGCAATCAATGTAAGAAATCCTGTTCTTTACCTCTTTCATTCTGTGCAAGCTTCCCTTTACCTCCTTTTAGTAGGTATAGTAAATTTACGATGCTGAAGAAGTAGAATTGATCCATCCTTTTAGCATTTATGACCAGTGTCAGGATTGGGCATTTCTGGGGAAGTACTGTATGATACAGTTCATTTCTCTTCTTCCCTACCATAGAAGAGCACTCCGAATCATCCAGATTGTTACCTCTTTCTATGACAAGTTTACCTTTTATAACCATCTTTCTTAGGGTTACCTGAGATGGTGTTTTTGCATATATTTTTTCTGTTGAGTTAAATAACACAGCTGTTACTTTTAATATGTAAAACATTTGTCTCTTCATGGCAGAATGGTATTGTATAAGCAAAGCACTTCATCTTTAATCTACAGGTGTATCTGACCAAGCTCTTTGTCTTCAGAAATGCTCCAACTTGGTTTCTTTCTCTTTTTTAAGAAATCTGTTTTCTATTTTCTCTTTGTCCCCTAAAGAGCTTATTCGTTCATATCTAGGCCTTGAAATAGAACTTGGCAGTATTATAAAATCAATGGATCCTCTTTAGAGCATCAAACTCAATCCAAGCGGTTGAGGTTGAGGGGTCAAGCTTTTTTCCTGATTCCAGACAAGTAACTGGCTGCCTGTGCTCCCTCTCTTCAACCTTCTAGATGCTTGTTTTTGAAATGAGTTTTCTTCTTGCACTGCTGACTTCTCTACCTGCTGTCTTAGTTTCCTACAGCTGCTGTAACAAATTATTATAAATTGAGCAGCAGGAATTTATTTTCTCGCAGTTATGAAAGTTAGAAGTCTGAAATCAAGGTGTCATCAGAGCTGTGCTCTCTGACAAGGCCCTAGGGAAGAATCTTTTCATGATGCTTCTAGCTTCTGGTGTGTTTTTCTGCAACCCTTGGGTTCCTTGTGCTGTAGATGTGTTGCTCCCACTTCTGCCTATTATCACTTGACATTCTCCTTGTGTATCTCTGTTTTCACAGGTATTCTTTTCTCTATATGTGCATGCTCAGTCACTCAATTGTGTCTGATTCTTTGAGGCCTTTTGAACTGTAGCCCACCAGGGGTTACAATCTCTCCGTTGATGGGATTTTTCAGGCAAGGATACTGGAGTGGGTTACAATTTCCTCCTTCAGGGGATCTTCCTGACCCAGGGATCAAACCTGCATCTCCTGCACTGCAGGCAGATTCTTTACTGTGGAACCATCAGGAGACGCCCTCTTTTCTTTGCATCTCTGTCCAAATTAAATGAAAGTCATTGGGTGAGGGCCCACCCCAATCCAGTAGGACCTCCTATTAACTTGATTATATCTATAAAGACCCTGTTTAAACAAGGGTCCATTCTGAGGCTCTGGATGGGCATGCCTTTGTGGGGGACACTATTTAACATGCCCAGAGCTATTAGGCCCAGAGCATATTCATGGCCAATATAATCAGTTCTAGTCTAAGATTTTTCTTTTGGTAAATATTTCAAATATATAGTGTATTTGTGTTCTTCTGTAAAGATTTTGTTGAGATTTAACGTATATGCAGAAAAGTTCATACATTTTAAGTGAATAAATTTTTACAGAATGAAGTATAGCTATGTTACTACCATCAGGTCAAGAGATAGAGCATTACCAGCAACCCAGAAGCCTCCATCATTTCCCAGTCACTGTTACTCCAGAATGACCTCTATTATGACTTCTATCATCAGCATGGATGAGTTTTCCTTGTTTTCAAGCTTGGTATATGTGTATTTTTTTGTGTCTGGCTTTTTGGTCCAGTGTTATGACTGGGAATTTCATCCATGTTGTAGTATGTGATTGTGGTTTGTTCTTTCTCTTGGCTGCACAATATTCAATCCTATGGATATGCTACAACTATTTTCCCATGCTATTGCTCATAGATATTTGAATTACTTACGATTTTAAAAAATTACAAATAATACTTTGTGAATATTTTTGAGCATGTCTTTGGATGCACATACATATGTGTCCATGTTAGATACATAGTCAGGATATGAATTCTTGTCAGATAAATGTATTCAAAAATCTCTGAGGCTGTGGTGTTTTTCTGTTAATGGTAGCTTTTGATTGAATGTAATTTCTTAATTTTAATCAATTGATGCTGAATCTGATTTCCTTTAGGATTGACTGGTTTGATCTCCTTGCTGTCCAAGAGACTCTCAAGAGTCTTCTCTAGCACCACAGTTCAAAGGCATCAGTTCTTTAGCACTCAGTCTTTTTTATTGTCCAGCTCTCACATCCATACATGACTACTAGAAAAACCAGAGCTTTAACTATATGGACCTTTGTTGACAAAATAGTGTCTCTGCTTTTAAATATGCTGTCTAGGGTGGTCATAGCTTTTCTTCTAAGGAGCAAGCATCTTTTAATTTCATGGCTGCAGTCACCATTCACAGTGATTTAGGAGCCCAAGAAAATAATGTCTGTCACTGTTTCCATTGTTTCTCCATCTATCTGCTATGAAGTGATGGGACCAGATGCCATGATCTTAGTTTTTTGAATGTTGAATTTTAAGCCAGCTTTTTCACTCTCGTCTTTCACTTTCATCAAAAGGCTTTTTAGTTCCTCTTCACTTTCTGCCATAAGGGTGGTGTCATCTGCATATTTGAGGTTATTGATATTTCTCCTGGCAATCTTGATTCCAGCTTCTGCTTCATCCTGCCTGGCATTTCGCATGATTTTTTTTTTCCCCATATGGATAATTGATTTGGCTCCATTTATTGAAAGGATCATGCTTTCTCAGTTTTATTGAAAATAAAGTGATTGTATATGTGTGGATCAGTTCCTGGGCTTTCTAGTCTGTTCTGTTTAACTTTGTGCCAATACTATTTTGTTTTTATTACCATAGTTTTATAAGAAATCTGGATATCTCGTATTTTAAAATCTCCGAGTTTGCTATTTTTTTAAAAAAGAGTTTTAGCTATTCTTGGCTTTTTACATTTTGATAAAAATTTTGAATCAGCTTGTGAATTTCCAAAAGAAAATACCTATTAGAAATTTAATTTGGAGTTAATGAATATACAGATCAATTTGAAGATAATTGACATTTTTTATAATTCTGATTCTTCTAATCATTGGAAATGGTGTGTTTCTCTAATTTAGCGGTTAGCAGCCTTTTCCTGTGAAGCATCAGATAAGAAATACTTTAGGCTTTCTAGACAACATGCAGTCTCTGTCACATATTCTTATTCTCTTTCCTTTTAGGTTTACAACCTTTTAAAAATGGAAAAGCCCTTCTTAGTTTATGTGCAGTACAAAAGAAGTTTGCTGTTTGTAGTTGCCACTCCTTGCTTTGTTAATTTAGATTTTGTTTAATATATCTTAATAATGCTTTATACTTTTCTATGTAGAGTTCTTGCATGTCTTTCATTATATTTAGTCTCGGCTATTTGTGATTTTTAACACTACTTTAAGGAGTATTTTCTTAAAAATCATTTTCCAATGTTTGTTTCTTGTATATAGAAATAAAATTGATTTTTGTATATTTACTATTTTCCAGTGATCTTGATAAATATATTAATTAATTATAATAGTTTATCTGAGATTCTTCTGGAGTTTCTACACATAAATAATGTCATGTGCTTAACTATAGATTTCTTTATTTTGATTTCCAAGCTTTAAGGCATTTATCTATTTTCTTATCTTAGTGTATAGGCTAGAATTTCCAGTACAGGTTGAATATAAGTGATTATAAACATCTTAATTTTTTCAAGAGGGCCGTTATATTATGTGGTTAATTATGGTATTAGCTATGGGACTTTTGTGGATACTTGTACCAGCTCAAACATGATTCCTTCTATTTCTAGTTTGCTAAGAGTTATTTTAAAATTGTTAATAAACATTGAAGTCTATCAAACATTATCTGTTAAGATAATCATATGATTTTTCTCCTGTATAATGTGGTATATTATAATTTTCAAGTTATATTTTACTTTCAAAAATTAAACTAACCTTGCATTCCTAGGATAGACTCTATTTGATTATTGTATATTGTTTTTAAACATCTATATCTATATCATTACTTTGTGTATTTTCATGGCAGATTTGTGAGTAGTTTTTCCCCTTTTGAAATGCTTTTATGTTGCTTTGATGTGTAGCCTCTTTTCTGTTTTCTTTTTGTATTTTCTGAGACAGTTTGTAAAGTGAATGAAACTATCTTGGTCTCTCAAATCCAGCCAGGTTGCCAACTGAGTACCAGTGATTGACTGCAGTCAGCGTTATGTAGAGTAGCATAGTCTGAGCTTTGCCTGAATTCATGACTCACAGAAACATGAAATAGAATTATATGGTTATTGTTTTAATTTACTAAGTGCTTTAAAGCACTGGGTGTATGGAAGAATCTCATTGTAGTTTTAATTTACATTTTCAAAATAGAATAATGGTTCGAGAAACTTTTCATGTACTTCTCTGCCAGTCATACATCTTCCTTGGTGAAATGTCTCTTCAAATCTTTGGCCCACTGATTTTATTGGATCTTTCACTATTAATGAGTTTTGAGAGTTCTTTATATATTTTGGATACAAGTTCTTTATCAGGTGTTTTGCAAATATTTTTCTCCTGGTCTATTACTTGGCTCTTAATTTCCTTAACAGTATTTTACAAAGAGCAAAAGTTCTTAATTTTGGTGAAGTACAATTAATGAATTTTTTTCTTTTATGTTTTTTTTTTTTTTTTCTGTGCCTTGTTTAAGACATCTTTGCCTAACCAATGGTCACATTTTCTTTTTTCTTATGTAAATTTTATAGTTTTATTTTTAACATTGTGGTTGTGATCCATTTTGAGTTTTGATTTTTGTTTCTGATGTGAGACAAGATTTGAGGTTTATATCTTTGCATATGGATATGCCATTGTTCTAGTACCACTTATTGAAAACTGTCTTCTCTGCTTTGAATTACTGTGGAAAATGAATTGACAATATATGTGTATACTATTCCTGGACTTTCTACTCTATTCCATTGATAATGTATGTCAGTCCTTACATTAATATCCACAGTGTCCAAATAACTGTAGTTTTATCATAAACTTTGCAATCAGGCTATGTACATCTTTCAACTTTGTCTTTCTGTTTCAAAATTGTTTTGTTACAATAACAAAAAATTGAGTATGTCTTCTGTTTCATGAAAATTTTATAATCAACTTGTGAAATAAAAAATCCTGCTGGTATTTTGATATGGATTGTATTGAATCCATAGATCAATTGGGAAAGATTTGATATTGTAAAAATATTGAGTCTTCTGATCTGTGAACATGGCATCTTTGTTTATCAAAGGCATAATTGATTCTTTCAGCAGCGTTTTGTAGTTTTCAGTATACAGATCATGCGCACATTTTATTAAATGTATTTCTTAAGTATTTCATGTTTATTAATGCTATTGTAAATTCTTTTAAAATTATAATTTTCTGTTTTTAATATTATATGTTATAGGTTATTATAGTGATTTCTAATTTTAAAAAGTTTACTTCATTTATAGTTATTATAAAACTGTAATTTTTGGCTGTATTCGCTGTGTTTTGCAATATTTATTTATAGTTTATTTTATACATAATAGTTTGTACCTCTTATTTCCCCACCTTGATATTGCTCCTCCCCCATTCCCTTTCCTCACTGGTAACCATTGGTTTGTTCTCTATACCTGTGATTCTCCTTTTTTGTTATAGTCACTAGTTTGTTGTATTTTTTTAGATTCCACATATAAGTGATATCATTAATTACTTGTCTTTCTCTGTCTTATTTCACTTAACATGCTGCTGCTGCTGCTGCTGCTAAGTTGCTTCAGTCGTGTCTGACTCTGTGCGACCCCATAGACGGCAGCCCATCAGGCTCCCCCGTCCCTGGGATTCTCCAGGCAAGAACACTGGAGTGGGTTGCCATTTCCTTCTCCAGTACATGAAAGTGAAAAGTGGAAGTGAAGTCGCTCAGTCGTGTCTGACTTTTAGCGACCCCATGGACTGCAGCCTACCAGGCTCCTCTGTCCATGGGATTTTCCAGGCAGGAGTATTGGAGTGGGGTGCCATTGCCTTCTCCGTCATTTAACATAATACCCTCCAAATTACAATTTTAAGTCGTTCATTGATAGTATATAGAATGTTTGACTTATACTGACCTTGAATTATGTTACACTACTAAGCTCCCTTAATGATCCTAGTAAGTTTTTTTTGTGGATTTCTTAGGATTTTTCACATAATTTTTACTTTCAACAGTCACAAGTATTTTTAAGAACTTAAAGGATACAAATGGTCTCTGTGCCCAGATACTTAACCATTTTTGTTGCTCTTTCATTCTTTAAGTCCTTTGTTTTCCTTTGGTTTTATTATTTGTTTTCATTCTGAAGAAATTTCTTAAGCATTTTTTTTTTAATCAGGTGTGATGGCAACAAATTATCTTTGTTTTCCTTCACCTTAGAATGATTTTTATTTTTCCTTTATTCCTAAAAGATATTTCTGGTAGAATTTTGGGTTAAAAGTTATATTCTTTTAGTTCCTGAAAGATGTCTTTCCATTCCCTTCTAGCTTTCATGGCTTCTGATGAAAAATCTGTAGTCATTCAAACTGTTACTCCTCTGTACATGTGTCATTTTTTTTCTCTAGCTGCCGTTTGATTATGAAGTTTCTGGGCATGATTTCTTAATTTTATCTTGTTTGAGTCTCTTGAATCTGTAAGTCAGTATCCTTCCCCCAAAGCTCAAGTCTGCTCTTAATATTTTTCAGTGTTTTTTTTTTCTGTATGCTTTATGTTGGACAGTTTCTCTTGGTGTATCTGATATTATTTTCTTTGAAGTATCCCATTGACTGTTAACTCAGTCCAGTGCTGTTTTCACCTCAGATTTTGTATTTTTCATCTAGAATATCTTCTGTTTCTCTGCTAATTGTATTAAATGGGCTTCCCTTGTGGCTTAGCTGGTAAAGAATCTGCCTGCAATATGGGAGACCTGGGTTCAATCCCTGGGTTCAATCCCTGGGTTGGGAAAATCTCCTGGAGAAGAGAATGGCTACCCACTCCAGTATTCTGGCCTGGAGAATTCCATGGACTATACAGTCCCTGGGGTTGCAAAGAGTTGGACATGACTGAGCGACTTCCGCTTTCACTTTTCCTTTACATCATGAAGTATATTCATAAGATTTATAACAGCTGCTTTTTCTGAAAATTTCTGCAAATATCTGTCATTTCTGGTTCTGTTTCTATTAGTTGGTAGAATTTTTCTGTTTATAGTTTGTGTTTTTCTTCTTTGCCACATGCCTGGAAGTGTTTGATCGGATTCCAGGCACTGAATTTTATTTTGTTCAATGTCAGATTTTGTTGTATTTCTTTAAAGAGTGTTGTCTTTACAGTTGCAGATCAGTTTGATCCCTTTGAAACTTGTGTTCAAGTTTTATTGTGGTAGGTCTGGAGCAGTCTTTATTCTAGGCTTAATTTATCCCCCACTGCTAAGACATGACTCTTGAATATTCTGCCTAATGTTCTCTATTTTATGAAGTTTATTCACTCTGAGTGATGAGAATGTGAGTTATTCCTACTATCGTGTGATTTCAGGGACATTTCCAACCTGTTTGGTTCAAGTAGTTCTATCCCTAGTCTCATGGAGTTTTACTCCAGGCATGTGCAGATCAGTAATCAGCTACAGACTTGAGGGGACCCCTTTGATGATCTCTGGAGCATTTTTGCTTAGTGCCCTCTTCTCCAATATTCTGACCTACAGAATATGTCTCTTTAAATGAGAATACTATATTCTGTTTGAGTTTCCCCTCTGAACTACAGTTTTGAAACGTCTCCAGGAAGTAAACTGGGGCAATCAGAGCACTTATCTGATTATTTTCCTTCTCTGAGAGATCACAGAAATTGCCTCATTGCCTAGTACCTGAAAAATTGTTTTATGTAATTTCCCTACTTTTCTGATTGTTAATACTAGGGCAATCCCTGTAGTAATTGGTTCTTCATACATAAGTAAAATTCCAAAAGTAGACTTTTGAACATCTTTTGTGTACAGAGCCCTGGGTTGGAGTCACAGGTTAAATATTCTCCTAATTGTGTTAAAATGCATGCTGTGTTTATATATACCTCTTATAAGTTATCTGTTTATTTCCTTTCCCCTAGCCTCAAATTTGATACTTTCAACTTATTATTTCTATAAAATTGATTGTGTTTTAGTGTAAATGATGATAGATGCAAGTCAGAACTATTGAAGAACTTAGTTATCTTATAGCTGGACTATTGCAATAGACTCCTAACTGATCCTGATCTTTTCAGTCTCACTCTCTTCCATTCCTGTCTCCTCAATATTTCCATAGTGATTTTTAAAGTATGTAATCTCCTGGATAGTTACGAACACCTGCTAACTCTCTCTTTGCTTCTACCTTGTCCCCCAGCCCCAGTCTGTTCTCAACCCAGCAGCCAGAATGATCCTTTTATAACAATTCAGATCAAGTTACTCTCCTGTGCCTATGTAAATCCTTCAGTGTTTCCTTAGTTCACTCAGAAAAAAAGTCAAAGTCCTTCAAGTTCTTTGAGACCCTACCTGATCTGACCCTGTCTGATCTTATCTCCAGCTCTTTCCCTCATTCTGTTCCAGCCACACCTCCATGCTGTTATATAGGTACATCAAGCAGGGTCCTGCCTTATGGCCTTTGAACTGATCGTTTTCTGTGCTTTGAATACTCTTCCTTCAGATTTCCTCACACTTAACTCCCTCAGCTCCTTCAGGTCTTTGGTGAAGTGTTACTTTCTCAGTGTTGCCTCCCTGGCCCTCCAATTAAATGATGGAATCTGACCCCGTTGTCCTCTCTGCTTCAGCACATTTGGTGTCTTACACTGCTCTAATTGTTTCCACAATATTTATCAGCTTCTAACATCCTAGATAGTAAACACTTAGTTACTATGTTTAGAATCTGTTACCTCTTTCCCACTAGAATGTAAACTCTCTAAGGGCAGAGTTTGTTGTCTGTTTCACTCTCTGATGTATCCCCAGAACCTGGTACTTTTAGGTCTATAATAAATATTTGTTGAATGCATGTAAATCTGATATTCTTTAAATTTAGATGATTTAGATATTAATGAGCATCAGAAGGATAAAGCCTAAACTCTTCACAAAGCAGAGTACATTCTTCATGAGCACCTCCTCTTTGCTATGTCTATCGTTTTAGCTTCTCCATCCCTCCATTTCCTGCTGCTAAGTCGCTTCAGTCGTGTCCGACTCTGTGCGACCCCATAGATAGCAGCCCACCAGCCGTCCTGGTATTCTCCAGGCAAGAACACTGGAGTGGGTTGCCAGTTCCTTCTCCAATGCATGAAAGTGAAAAGTGAAAGTGAAGTTGCTCAATCGGGCCCGACTGTTAGCAACCACATGGACTGCAGCCCACCAGGCTCCTCCGTCCATGGGATTTTTCCACCCATACTTAATTAGTAATTCCTGAAATATTACTGGCTCTCTCACATTTCTTGGAAACATCTCAGAGAGCACCCATTGCTTTGTACTCACTTTATGGCATTATAACAATTTCATATTCAGATGTGAACAACCCAAATTTTATTGTCTAATTCACAGTAAAGCTTCTTCCCTCTTCCCTGCTAGGGACATCAGCTCAAGGACCTAGAGTAGGGAAGGGGATGTGGTTTTCTCTTTCATGCTCTATCCTTTCTCCTGTCTGTGCTTCTGTTCTCTCCAGAGTCCAATGAAGAGAGAGAGAGAAGGGGTGGAGTCTGTCATCAGTTGAGGTTGTAATCTAGTTGTTGGTGCCCTCTCTGAGGCAGATACTTTCCCCCTGTCATCAGGGACCTCTGAGATGCACAGCATGATGATACAGGTGACATCTCCCTGACTGATGTGCAGCAGAATGACCCACTTAGCACATTTCCACTGGGATATTCTCATATTGGTAAAGCCTTCTTCAGCGGGATTCTTTCAAGATACCTTGAAAGAGATGCTGGATGTAAATATCGGCTATACAAATACAGGTCTGACATCTAAGGCATAATTGCCCATCCATTTTACTTTATAGCTGCTCTTCTGGTCCTGAATCCTGAATGTGAGGAAATTAGGTAGAATCTAAAGAATGAATCGAATTTGTGGACCTGACAGAGAAATAGAAATAGTTCCTCAGTGAGACTCAGTATGTGACTTCTGACTGGATAAAAGTTTCCGAACCTTGGTCTTTAACACTCAGATGAACAAGTAAGTATGTGCATAGTCATCCTACCACTGACTAGCTGTGAGGTAATGGCTACTTGATCTCTCTGGGACTCAGCTTCATCATCCATAAAGTGAGGCAGTTGAATTTTTAAGTTAATGTTTTAAGAGCCTATGATGCCCTTGGGCTTCCCTGATAGGTCAGTTGGTAAGGAATCTGCCTGCAATGCAGGAAACCCCGGTTCAATTCCTGGGTCAGGAAGAGCTGCTGGAGAAGGGATAGGCTACTCACTTCAGTATTCTTGGGCTTCCCTGGTGGCTCAGCTGGTAAAGAATCCACCTGCAATGTAGGAGATCTGGGTTTGATCCCTGGATTGGGAAGATCCCCTGGAGAAGGGAAAGGCTACCCACTCCAGTATTCTGGCCTGGAGAATTCCATGGACTGTATAGTCTATGGGGTCCCAAAGAGTTGGACACGACTGAGCAACTTTCAATTTGGATGATAGCAGACATGATGCCCTTTAATTCTCTGTTTCCCTTTCTATTTCTCGGATGTGTCGTGGAGATTAAGCTTTGCAAGGTTGAGCTCCATTACGTTACTCTTTCTACAGGATGGCAGTTCCAGCGCCATGAAGCACTGGTTTTGAAATTTATATTGAATTATTAATGAAATACCATTTGTAGACAGTAAGCTAGAACATAGTGGGGAGGCCAAGAAGCATGAAGATCTCAAATAGGGAACATCCCGTTGTTTTCTCTGCCAGTGACTGGGTGGCAACCAGAGATGAAGGACAGGGGCTTGGCAGCGTGTACCAGGAATGCCTGCCATGGGTCTTGGAAAACAGAGGCTGCTCAGTAGAAGGGGGTGATATATCTTCCTGACAAAGCTCCTGCCAGGAGAGAATGTACATAACTCAGCCCCGAGCGTTGCTATGAGCTCTGCCAAATCCGACAGGCAGGTAACAAAACACTGAAAAGAAAGTAATGTCAGTCCAGCCTAGCGACGACCAATACCGCACCTTAATTACTCTACCTAGTGACAAAAGCTATTTATCAAGCTTGAAATAAAGTGGTTTTAAAGTCAGAAATTTATGTGCCAGCCAGTCAGAGGCTGTAATTTTGGGGGCATTGGTTTGAAGGCACATAAACTTAAATGAAAACAAATTGGAGAGCTAAGTAACTATACATATGCCCCATAGCTCCCTCAGTTCTGTCTTTGGTTTTTCTGATTTCTACACCATCCCCCTGCACCTGTGTTTCTGGTCAATTACAGCATGTCATCTAAGCCAAGATCTCACCCAGGAACCAAAGGGAAGATGTTCTACCTTTATTTATTCCATTTACTCAACAAATATTTGTTGTATTTTGTGAGTACAGTAGAAAAGAAGGCTGAGGAAGCCTGGAGGAATTAATTTCTTCAACAAGTATTTATTGAATACCTGATATGTACCAGATATTGACTGGGGAGCTAAGCATGGTGGTGAACAAGACAGCAGAGACCTCTTCTCCCATGAAACTCACACACATATAAATGAGAACACATATAAATGAGAGAATAAATGACAGTGGTTGGAGGGGAGGATAGCAGTGCTAGAAGAGACTGTAATGATCAGGGACCAGAGCTCTAAATGGACGGAGCAGCCTTTGCAAAAGCAGTAGAGCAGGAATAAACTTCACATGTATGGTAAATGGGGAAACAGGTCAGCATGACTGAAGAGGGAAGGGGTAGAAACAGACAAGATCAGAGAAGTAGGCTGGGGCTGGATTGAGAGGGGCCTGTGGGTCAGGAGAGAAGTGTGGATTTTATTCTAAGTACAGTGTGAGTCACCAGAGAGTTTTAGGAAGGGAACAATGATCTGACCAGCACTTTGTTGAGAGGGAAGGGGTGGAAAAGATTTTTGCAAGAGACATTAATTACTTAACAGTTGTTTAATCAAAGAAGGGTTTATTGAATTTTCCTCATGTGCCACATGCTGATGACAGAACAATGCATTGGACACACTGTGTCCTCAAGATGCTTGAGGGACAGTGGTGAAGCCAAGTGTAAAAGAACGACTGACAGTAGTGAGCCTTCCTGGGCCAAGTCACCTGTAGTCACTGCCACCGATATTAACAGTACATGGCTTCTTAAAGGAGGCTCTTCTGGATGTGGCTTTTAAATACAGAAATCACACTGAGGGCAAAAGGAGAAGAGGGCAGTAGAGGATGAGATGGCTGGATGGCATCACTGACTCAATGGACATGAATTTGAGCAAACTCCAGGAGGTGGTGAAGGACAGGGACGCCTGGCATGCTGCAATTCATGGGGTTACAAAGAGTTGGACAAGACTGAATGACTAAACAACAACATCAGCAGATGATGGACATGCCACTGGGTCTGCTCTCCTAGAGATAACACAGTCTAAGAGGCACAGTGGAACTGCAAGTCATGAGACTGACTTCTCTTCTCTGTGTGGCTGCAAGGGGCAAGTGTTCCCAGGAATCTGGGCTTCACTTCCTCTATAAGAAAGAGCTGAAATAATTGCTCTATAACGTCCCCTCCAGTTTTATCTGTAACTTAGAGGATGCCTTACCTTGATCATTCATTTTAGGCGGCTTTCTTGCCATAGTAATACAGAAGACTAACTTTGAACCCCAATTAAGCAAAACATTATCCCTCACAAAAGAATTTCAGTCTTCTCATTAGTAGACCTGAATTGCACAAAATTGCACTCAGCTATGATTATATATTATCAATTTCATCAAAGTATTTTTAGAAATTTGTTTTCTCTCTTGCATCTAAGTCCCTGCATCATCTCCTTGATGCTGCATCATGGCCTGAAAAGCTTACAGTGTTTGTTCTTGGGCCCTTTATAAAAAAAGAGATCACTGGCTCCTATTTTAAGGCTGCAATGTTGTGGAGTAGAGTTTCCTGGTTTGAGATCCCCATACCTGCCAGATGCTCAGTGGAGAAGATGATTCCATGGTCTCTGACAAGTGCTGAAGTAAGAAACAAATCCTTAACCACAATCAAATGAAGAAACAAACCCATTTCACTTTGTTTAATTCTGTGTTTCCAAATGTAAATGAAGTCAGACCCTTTATTAGGTAACAATCCTTAATTGCAGCTTACACCCTGGACCTGAGCAGATTCCCTCACCTGCAGCTCCTGTGTTCTGGCATGCACTTTTGATTTCACCCTGCCTGGCTGCAATGGCCGGGAAGTCTAGCTATATTTCATGTTACATAGTCTTCCCCTTTTGCTGGACCGACTTTGCAGCAAACTGAGGAGCTACACCAGCTGAAATGATACTTCTTCCTTCCAACCCTGGGAAATGCCCTTTCTAAGGCTTCATACTACATGCCAGTTGGATCAGTTCAGCCTCAGGATGAGGATATACAAATCTGTAGATGATGATGTTGTTGTTTAGTCACTCAGTCGTGTCCGACTCTTTGTGACCTCATGGACTGTAGCCCACCAGGCTCCTCTGTCCATGGGATTTCCAGGCAAGAATACTGGAATGGGTTGCCATTTCCTTTTCCAGGGGATCTTCCTGACCCAAAGTTTGAACCTGGATCTCCTGCATTGCATTGCAAAGGCAGATTCTTTACCACTGAACCACCAGGGAAGCCCATAGATGATGTAGAACACATGAAGTGGCTTTGCCTGTTTGTGATGAGGAGTTTGAGTTAAGACATAAGTGCTCTCTTGCCTGTTTTTTCTTGTGACTAACAGAACTCTGTCCAGCTTATTATGATCCCTAACTTTCCCTGTAGGACAGCTGCAACCAGTATACAGCACCGTGTGGCTCAGCCTACGTTGTGCAGGCCAGGCCCAGGCCCTGACTTCTCCCCACCCCCACCACAAGCATAACAATTTCAATAATAATAACTACCGTCTCTTCTGAACCTGTGAACCCCCTGGGTGGGCTTTGGTGCTGACCTTTGGCTGTGGTCAGAGTGATTTATGTAGCATCTGCAGGGTCAAACTCATCAAGGAGATTTTATCAGCAGCTGTCCAGCAACTGAGGCATAGACATTGGTTAAATGAACGAGTAGGTGACTAAATGCTGTTCAGCTCTGGAGAGCTGTATCATGGTGGGCAGAGACTTGTGCAGTATAGGTGTTCTAGACTACTCTCTGTGCAAAGGATACTATATATAAGAGGAAATGGGGCAGGAAAATTGAATGGACATGGGTTTGAGTCCTAGATCTACCAACGAGGCAATGCATCACTTTTATCAAGTTCTTTAAGCTCTCTTGAGTGTTACTTGTCTCCCCTGTAAAATGGAGTAATAATACCTACCTTGCTGAATTCATGTGATGATGAGGCTATAGACAGGAATTAACCTGAAGGCTAGCATGGGTCTGGTACATGATAAAAACTCAATAGACTGCAGCCATGATTATGAGGTTATTAAGGGTGGGAAGCATCATCAGCCATCACTCCATCAAGTCCCCTCATTCTATCAATGAGGAGACTTGGTCAATACAATTGTTAGTGGGAGAACACAGGTTTCCTTAGTCCTAACTCAGTGCTCTGTGTAGCACATTTCTCTCTTCAGTCGTTAGTTAATTGCTGAGGGGAAAGACCTCATTCTAACCTCGGATATTTCCTATAAATCTTGATTCTGCTTCGAGATCCAAAGTATGGGTGTGTGGCATCTAGTGTGCATGGGTTTTATAGTTTGACTTTTTAAGCACAAAGCACATTGTCTTCCAGAAACAGGGCCTCTCTCTTGTTGGTACCTCTCACATTGCCAGGCTGGAACTTGGGAACATTAGGCTCACGGATGCCTCGGACACATGACTGGGTGGCTTGATCATGCTCAGGGCTTAGAGGAGGTAAGATGCCCTAAAGCCAGGTGCTGCCTTGTAACCATACACCTGGCTGGAGTGGAGTTGACTGGGACTTGGTGGAGTGTTCAGAGGAACAGCTGGAGACGGCACTGATGAACAGGGAGGACAGAAGTAGAAGCAGCAGAGGGAAGAGAAGGACCAAGCTCTTGCCATGGGTTGGAGGGAGCAATTGTTTTCCTAAAAAAACCCAGTGTTATACCTGGTGTCTAGATTCCTTCTCAGGCAGACCCATGGAAATCCCATTAAACACAATCTAGTAATTCCAGTCTGGGAATTTACCCAAAGGAAATGAAAATACTAACTCCAAAGGTATTTGTACCCCCAAATTTATTGCAATTGCCAAGACGTGGAAGCAAGCTAAGTGTCCGAGAATGGATATGTGGTTCAGTAGTAAAGAATCCACCTGCCAATGCAGGAGACACAAGTTTGATCCCTAGGTTGGAAAGATTCCCCCGGAGGAAGAAATGGCAACCCAATCCAATATTCTTGACTGGGAAATCGCATGGACAGAGGAGCCTGGCAGGGCACAGCTCATGGGGTGACAAAAGAGTTGGATGTGACTTATCAACTAAACAACAACAACTGGACACACACACACACACGATGGAATATTATTCAGCCATAAAAAAGAAGGAAGCCTTGACATTTGCAGCATCATGGATGGAACTTGAGAGCACTATGCTAAGTGAAATAAGTCAGATAAAGAAAGGCAAATATCATATGATCTCATTTATATGTGGAATCTAAAAAATCAAAGACAAAAAAGCCCCCAAACTCCCCCATTACAGAGAACAGGCTGGTGGTTACCAGACTCAGGGGGAAAAGTTGAAGGTGGTCAAAAGTTACAAACTTCCAGTTATAAAATAAATTAGTCATGGGAATGCAATGTGGTGACTATAGTTAATAATACTGTGTGTATATTTGAAAGTTGCTAAGACAGTAGACGGAGAAGGCGATGGCACCCCACTCCAGTACTCTTGCCTGGAAAATCCCATGGATGGAGGAGCCTGGTAGGCTGCAGTCCATGAGGTCGCGAAGAGTCGGACATGATTGAGTGACTTCGATTTCACTTTTCACTTTCATGCATTGGAGAAGGAAATGGCAACCCACTCCAGTGTTCTTGCCTGGAGAATCCCAGGGACAGGGGAGCCTGATGGGCTGCCGTCTATAGGGTCACACAAAGTTGGACACGACTGACGTGACTTAGCAGCAGCAGCAAGACAGTAGATCTTAAAACTCATCACGAGAAGTCTAGTTTGTTAACTAGACTTATTGTGGTAATTATTTGCAATACATACAAATATCAAATTATTATGTTATACACATGAAATAAATACATATTATATGTCAATTATATCTCAATTAAAAATTTCTACTAAATACGTGAAGAATATGAACTATAGTACTCCACAGCTGACTGTGCTACTTGGGTTCCTGTGAATGTAACTGGGTATCTACTTATCCAACATTATCATAAAATGAGCTACCACTAATTATTTTACTATAAAAATATCAAAAAATATTCTATAGAGTGTAAAATAAAGTCTCTTCCCTCACTCTGCCCCCCAAATAGTCCCACTTAGTTGAATTTTCTGCTGTTAACAGTTTCTTATGTATTTTTCAGATATTCATACTCTCTCTATATATACATATATATAATGTATATGTAGTATTAAAATGAAGAGAGTGAAAGTGTTAGTTGCTCATTCATGTCCAACTCTTTGTGACCCCATGGGCTGTAGCCCATTAGGCTCCACTGTCCATGGGATTGTCCAGGCAAGAATACTGGAGTGGGTAGCCATTTCCTTCTCAAGGATATCTTCCCAACCCAGGAATCACACTTGAGTCCCCTGCATTGCAGGCAAATTCTTTACCATCTGAGCCACCAGGGAAGCCCATATATAGTATTGTTGTTGTTCAGTTGCTTAGTCATGTCCAACTCTTTGTGACCCATGGTCTGCAGCACGCCAGGCTTCCCTGTCCTTCACCATCTCCTGGGGCTTGCTCAAATTCATGTCCATTGAGTCAGTGATGCCATCCAACAATCTTGTCTTCTGTCATCCCCTTGTCCTCCTGCCTCAATCTTTCTGAGCATCAGGTCTTTTCTAATGAGTTGGCTCTTCACCTCAGGTGGCCAAAGTATTGGAGCTTCAGCTTCAGCGTCAGTCCTTCCAATGAATATTCAGGATTGATTTCCTTTAGGATTGACTGTTTTGATCTTGCAGTCCAAGGGACTGTTAATAGTCTTCTCCAACACCACAGTTCAAAAGCATCAGTTCTTTGGTATTCAGGTGCCTTTATGGTCCAACTCTCACATCTATACATGACTACTGGAAAAACCATAGCTTTGACTTGATGGACCTTTGTATAGTATGTGCAAAGTCCACAGGCATTGCAGAGGCACTGACATTTGATGTGCCACTGAAGACGGTAAAGAAAGCTGGGTAACTATCTGGGGGCGTGTCGGGGAGAGTGCCAGACTGAGGGACCATGAAGTGCAGAGTCCTGGGTTGGGATTGTGCCTGGTACATTTAAGGAACAGCAAAGAGGCTGTGGATCTGGAGTGGAGGTGACAACAGGTGGAGAATACACAAGGCTATGTAGGTCCTGGTCGGGACTTGGGCTTTTACTCTGAGTGAAATGAGCTCCTCGAGCAGAGGAATGATGTGACGTGACTTACAGGGAGAAATATTTAGAGGCTCTTAGTAATAATCCAGGTGAGAGATGACAGTAGCCTGAACCTTGGTGATAGTGGAGTGGAAAAATGGTTGGATCCTAGACATGTTTTAGAGAAATACCTAAATAGTGTGATTTGTTGTTGACCTGGTGAGAATGAGCATGTAGGGCAGATTCCAGATGTGGTGGTGGAACAACTGGAAGGGTGGGGTTTTAAATTTACCATGGAGCCAATATTCAGAACCAAATGTGCTGGGCCATGGGTCTCTGCTCCCTCCTCCACATCTTGCCTCCTGGGCACCACATGGTCATGCATAACACTGTGATGTGGTAGACTTCTGTGTTTCAAGTCAAGGAACAAAATTTCACATTATTGCCTTCTATTAAGTTGGGGACTTTCTGGCCCAAATTGTTCCTAGTGTCTCAAAGTGTGTTATAGTGGCCATTTCTGGTAGGTAAGGAATCTGCCTGTAATGCAGGAGACCTGGATTCAGTTCCTGGGTTGGGGAGATCCCTTGGAGAAGGGAATAGCAACCCATTCCAGTATTCTTGCCTGGACAATCCCATAGACAGAGGAACCTGGTGAGTTGCAGTCCGTGGGAATCGCAAGGAGTTGGACTGAGTGACTAACACACACACGTATTTAAAAGATGCTTATTAGAACCCAGGTAGTTCATCCCTGGAACTCTGGACTCCCTGGGAATGTCTGCGCTGGCCTGTTACTCTGGAGTCCTGCCTTCCTGCTTTTGGTGACCGTACCCTTGGTGCCCTGAGTTTTACTGTTCTTTCCTGTCTGTCAGTTACTTTCTGTGTCTTATAATGAACACAGTGAAGATGAACATGCTATTTATAATCTTCTTCCTGGAGCCATTTCAATTAAAAGTTAATTAAATGTCTTCACATCATAATTTTAAAGTATTCTTTGAGTAATAGTGAGACGGTGTGAGAGCCGTAAGAATTCCCAAGTCTAAAATAAACTTATGCAAATACCTTTTCAAAATGCTACTTTATGCACAGACAGCATTACTTAAACATGATTAGTGCTTTTATGTCTTTATTAATTTTATTAATTAAAATATTTAACGGTGAGCTTGTGATTAGGGGTGCTCAGTGAAAGCATTCTTTAAGTGTTGGATTATAGGTTGACCCTTGTGCTTTAGAGCCGTGGTGCTCACATTTTGGTGGCTCTAGGGAAACACCTCAGGAGCTGATGAAGGAGACAGAGGCTCACTGGACTAGGGCCTGCGACTTGCCTATTTTTATTGTCTCCCACGTGATTCTGATACCCACCAAAGTGTGAGAACCACAACTTTAGAGTGTCAAGCTGCTTTAGTGTTTCAGGTCAATGACTCTGTGCTTGAAAAACTGGGGGCAGATCTTTTGTGATCTGCCCAAGGGCACTCAGGTGCTTTAGGCATGATATCTTCCTCCCCACATTCCAGAGTGTGAGTATGTTTTTTACAATGTGACTGAAATTGACACAGGCCCCCAAAACTGCATGCCTAGGCATATTTCATACACTGTTTCCTTTTAAAATAAGCTGTGGAATTCTGGAGTTCCATTGATAAGACCTCAGGTATGTAGATTTATAGGCAATATATTGGCTTGTGCCAAAGCAAGACTCTCATTTCTCTGCTCAGTGCATCTCCTACTATGGCAGTGCTCAGTCAGTTTTTCTGCCAATGACCTCATGGTGGCTGTAAGCAGATGAGACTTGTGTGGACCAATTCAGGATTGAGTCTTCCCAAACCAGTGGTGGTGGGGGGATGCTCATCTATCGCAGGGAGGATGATATTTCTGTAGGGTTTGGGCCTTTTAGGTCTATATCTTGTTTCTACTGTGGGCAAGAAAGATACTCTTGGGCTTCTCGATAGTAGTAATGGTTAATGAGTGAAGGAATGTTCCAAGTGCTTTATATTTATTATCTTAATTAATCCTCATAAATCCCACTGGTGCTAGTGCTTTGCTAAGTTGCTTCAGTCTTGTCCAACTGTGCCAACTATGGGCTATAGCCTGCCAGACTCGCCTGTTCATGGGATTTTCCAGGCAAGAGTACTAGAGTGGGTTGCCGTGTCCTCCTCCAGGGGAATCTTCCTGACCCAGGGATCGAACCCGAGTTTCTTCTCCTGCATTGGCAGCCAGATTCTTTATCACTAGTGCCACATGGGAAGCACTGTAAGTCCCACAGAAAGTTTGATATTATTTCTATTTTAAGGAAAAGGAAATGGAAGTACAGAGAATTTGCCCATGGCCACCTCAGCTAGTTGTGGACCCTAAGATCCAAAGCTAAGCCAGATTGTCTGGCTTCAAACTTTATCATTTTAACTATTATGCTCTGCTGCTTTCCAGTCTGACAGTATTTATGTTCCTTCTTTCTGTTATGTTGGCCTAGGAGTCATTGGTGAGAGTGATGCACAGATGGACACTCTAAAGGGCAGCCATGCAGGGTACTGAGGAATTCGGTGACAGACAGGACAGCAGAGAGCTCCTGGGCACCCTCCCTCACCTGCAGAATCAGAGCCAGCTGTGGATAGAGGCGGTGGTGGGGCTATACAGGGTAGCATTCAGCAGTAAGACTAAACTCACTCCTTACAGGTAACACCCATTCTGATTGGCAGTGCCATGGTACAACTGACATTGGGTGTTTTGAGTGTTGTTGCTTGTATATATCCTCCCTTAGAGCCATAACTGGCTTGGAGATAGTCCCCTTGATTATAATGGACCTTCTTCTAGTCCAGAAGGAGGAGAGGGTCAGCTGGCTACCAGGGCTGTTCAGATGCGGCTGGCAAATAGCAAACTAAAGGCCCCTGGGAAGCCCCTGGGTAATGGGGAGGGAATAGGTGGAGGATGGTAGAGGTGCAATGAATAGGATAGGTCTCATGATCCACGGCAGGATTTATAAAATTTGAGTAATATAAGGATTTATTTTCAAGGAAAAATACTACAGCGTATTTCCAGTGGTAAAGGAAATTAGTCTTATTATAGTATTACTTAAATATATTCAAACAAAACTAATTACAAATTCCTCATGATTTTAGCTGTTGTACAACTATAAAACTGAAACATTTTAGGAAAACCAAATAAAAGCAAAAGTACATTAGCAATAATATTCCAATTAGTGGCACTGATTTAATGTGATGGGTACTGTTGTTTTGCTGAAATAGCCACAACACATTATTAATCCATGTACATGGCACTGACACTATAGGTTCTGTGGACATCATGGCCTCCACTTCATTGTCATGGGATGGCTCAGTTATCCATTATCCAGCTCCACTTGTCTAGAGGAACAGCCATGTGGCTTTTGCTTGTACGGGGGCAGTGATGTCCTTTGACCTCCATTGAGTGCAAGGACACCACTGGCCTCTGACCAACTCCTTGGTGCCAACATGATCATGGTACCAAACCTGGATGCCAGTGTTGTATGGCTCTTCTTGGTGATAAAGGGATTTATTATACAAATGATAAAGAACATACATATTTTGATTTTTGTTGAGATGATTTGGGATTGCACTCCACTGAAATGTAAGCTGTCTTGAGAGCAGGGACTTTGATCTGCACTCTGCCATATTCTTGGTGCTGAGAGTAGTGCCAAGAATAGCTCTGTCCAATAGAAATTTAATATAGCCCATAAATATGAGCCACATATGTAATTTAATATTTTCTAGCTGCTACACTTAAACTGAAAAGAACAGATGAAATTAACTTTAGTAATATATTTTATTTAACCCAGTATATTTTATATGTAGTAATTTCAACATATAATGAGCATGCTGCTGCTCAGTCACGTCAGTCGTGTCCGACTCTGTGCGACCCCATAGACAGCAGCCCACTAGGCTCTGCCATCTCTGGGATTCTCCAGGCAAGAATACTGGAGTGGGTTGCCATTGCCTTCTCTGATAATGAGCAAAAAAATTACTAATACAAGATTTTATATTTTTCTTTTTCTGTGAAGTCTTGTGTGTATTTTACATTTACAGCACATCTCAGACTAGCCATATTTCAAGTACTGGGTAGTCTCATGTAGCTAGAGGCTATCGTGTGGGATGTGCAGGTGTGGAAGATAGTAGGTGCTCAATAAACATGTTTTTAGAAAGAATATTTCTTGATGAGTTAAAGAACTTTTAGACATTCAGGATACTGTTTTCAGAAATGCTGGTGTTCCCTCTTATGTTACAGTGAGGCAGGGGAGTAGAAGAAGATGGGGCTCTAGGATTTTGCCTCTGCCTTGAATGATTAAGATATCCTCCTATCTGGTCTCACTGTGTCCAGCCTTGATCCTGTAATTGTGATCCCCAGGAGAACTTTTTCCTAGAATGAAAAGCCCAGCAAGTCACCCCCTTGTTTAATAACACTCCAGCGGCTTCTCTTAGACTTTAAAGGCTGAGTTCCTTACCTTGGATTGCAAGGCCCTGGATGATCTGGCCCTAGCCCTTTTCTCCAGAGTACCCTCTTCTGCTGCCCTCCTTGAGCGCCCTGCTCCTGCCACATGGGGCTTCTCTCTCTCCCTTCACAAGGAAGGCAGGAAATACCTTCCCCTTGTGTCTTTGTTCATGCCACTTCCTATTCCTGTCACAGTCCTTCCTCCACGCTCCTTTCCCTGCTTATTTCCTGTATATCCATCAGGTACAGGTTAAAATGTCACTTCTTTCAGAAAGCCCTCCCTGAACCCGCTGTCCTGTCGGGCTCCCTGATTCCTGGTGCTCTGCACCAGTTGGACGTTCCTCCCTCTCATTTCTCGGAGCTGTGCCCCCTGCCCTCTGAGACCTGGAATAACTTAGGAAAGAATACAATCGATATGGATGAGGGAGGCCTGGGAGACTTTACTGTTGTCATAAAGTATGCCAAAAGTCTTGGAACAAAAGGAGCAGATATTTCCTACCTGATAAAAATATGCACTGTGGGCAAGGCTTAAATAAAATACAGAAATCCTATTCCTCATGGCAATCCCTTCCCTCTCCTCACTGCAAAGACCAGAGGATTTTTCTAGAGGGGCTCAGCCATCAAATGTAACCTTCCCTCAATTGCGAGATGTTGCTTATTGGAAAACTTATGACTCATCTGTCCTTGAGTGTTGAGGGTTCCTCCCAGGCCCTCCTCCTCCTCAATTATAATGACTTCCATAGTAGTTATGCTTAGTGTCTGTATCAGCTAGACCAGTGATTCTGAACCAGAGGAGCATCTCAGAATCACTGGGGAGTTTTCCTGAAGTACAGCTGTCTAATACTCATCCTCCCCCAATTCCCCTCTAGACCAATGACTCAGACTCTCTCAGGATGGGGCCCAGGAATGCATATTGTGAACAGGCTTCTCAGCCAACTCCGATATTTAGTCTGTGGTGAAGAATCACTGAGCTGGAGTGCAAATCCCTGAGCTGGGATCCAAGAAAGCAAATAGTCTAAAACCAAAGCCATTTCAAGTTATAACGGGTGCTTTTTTAATGAGGTGCTCTAGGGTCTAAGGGCAGTGACATTTCCTACTCCAGGAGAGCAGTCTGGGAGAACCATTAGCCAAGGCAGAAATGGCATCCTGTAGGGAAGGTGGAAGAATGCCATACCTGAGTGATCAGGCTTTATCTGTTCCTTGTGCAGCTCATAATCTTAACTTTTTATTATTGCACAGCTGCCAGTTCAATTTTACAATGCAAATAAAAGTCTGACATGTTATGACACTTAGCATGTATTGTTCACCGTATCTATTAAGAGATGAAATAGTTTATTAAAAATTGTTCTTAAACCACATTCAAGTGCACATTGATAAGCATGTTAATATAGTAAAATCTGATATTCCATATTCCACTGACCATGGGGCTGGACACTGAGGATAAAATGTGGTGCTTCTGTGTTTGGGGACCTGGGTTAAAGGAAGCCGTCAGTGTTGATTCTCACAATATTTTTATTCATTCAATTGCTACTTATTAAGGCCCTGTATCAGGGTCCTGTTTCTAGCAATAAAAGAAGATCCAAACCTCTGCCCTGTGGAGCTTATGTTTTAGTGGAAGTGATAAAAACAAGCAAAATAAATAATTACTTACATTAACTATATAGTGATAGAGATATGGTAATCGCTAGGGAGAACAATAAAGCCTGAAAGGAGGATAGGAATTACTGCTTGTGGAATGTTTTTTGAAAAAATTATTTACTTATTTTAATTGGAGAATAATTACTTTACAATGTTGTGATGGCCTCTGCCATACATCAATGTGAATCAGTCATAGGCATACTTGTGAGCCCTCCCTCCTGAGCACTGCTCCCCTTTCCCTCTCCCCATCCCTCCAGGTGGTCACAGAGCACTGGCTTTGGGTTCCTGTGTCATATATCAAACTCCCACTGGCTATCTGTTTTACATATGGTAATATATGTTTCCGTGCTGTTCTCTCAAATCATCCCACCCTCTGCTTCTTCCACTTCTACATCCAAAAATCTGTGCTTTATGTCCGTGTCTCCTTTGCTGCCCTGCATGTAGGATCATTGGTGCTGTCTTTTTAGATTCCGTGAAAGTGAAAGTGAACCTCACTCAGTCGTGTCTGACTCTTTGTGACCCCACGGACTGTATAGTCCATGGAATTCTCCAGGCAAGAATTCCCTTCTTTCCCTTCTCCAGGGGGTCTCCCAACCCAGGGATTGAACCCAGATCTCCCACATTGCAGGTGGATTCTTTTACCACCTGAGCCACAAGGGAAGCCCTTAGATTCCATATATATATATGTGCATTAATATATAATCTTTGTCTTTATCTTTCTGACTTACTTCACTGTGTATAGACTCTAGGTTCATCCACCTCATTAGAACTGACTCAAATGCATTCCATTGTGTATGTACCACAACTTCCTTATCCAGTCATCTGCCAATGGACATCTAGATTGCTTCCATGTCCAAGCTGTTGTAAATAGTGTTGCAGTTGCTGTGTGTGGATGGACAGAGGTGGTGGTGGTGGTGGTGGTGGTGGTGATATTTGAGCACAGACCTGAAGGAGAAAAGGGGATGAACTATGCAGGTATCTGGGAGTAAAGTGTTCCATGTGGTACAGTAAGTGCAAAGGCCCTGAGACAGGCAGTAGCATATTTAGAGTGTCTTCAGAATCACCACAGAGTGAGGCTGGTGTGGAGAGAAGAGGGAAAGCAGGTAGGAAATGAGGTTAGGGAGGTGACAAGGGGCTGCAGCAAGGAGTTTCACTCTTACTCTGAATGAGAGGAAAAGCCAGTGCTGGCATTTGAGCTGACGTGTAGAAGAGACAGCTTAATTTCAGCAGGATCACTCTGGTGGTAGATGGAAACACCCTCTACAGGAACCAGAGTGAAGCAGGAAGAACCTTTAAGAAGCTGTTGCAATATCCCAGGTGGGTGATAGAAGTGGCTTGAATCAGGGTGGCAAAAGCAGAAGTGGGAGAAGGGGTTAGATTCTCGACATATTTTGGAGGAAGAGCAAGCAAGATTTGCTGAGCATGAATGCCAGAGAGAAAGAAGAGTTAAGGATGAGACAGACCTGTGACATGTGTGCACCTGGAGAGATGGAATGGCAGTTCACTGAGATGAGAAGGATCACGGGGAAGCAGGGCAGGACAGTGCCCAGAAATTCAGGAACTTGTTTTAGACCAGTTTACAAAAGCAAGTGGTGGTTCCCTTGCAGCACTGAGCTTGCTACTGTACATGGTTGCTGCTTCTGAAGTCTTAATGCTTCTTGTCACCTTACTAGCTCATGTCAAATGGCAACTTTTATTGGTCATATGCTTGTGAGAAAGGAATTAGGATGCTCCCAAATTTTGTTTACTGATATACAATTATTCCTTAAAAAGAAAAGTTTTTTAAAAAAAGTTTTCTTTAAACGTTATAGGATTAATTTCTTAACCCCTAATTTGACTCTTTTCTGTGTGTCTGATTAAATAATTCGTCTTCCTTTTCAGAATGTCTGCTTCCAAGGAGCTGGATTAATTTCTCTCTTAAGTTGTTCCTTTTTAAAGAGAGTGACCCCACTCAGCTTTCTAACTTGTGAGAAACAGATTCACTCATGTTCCCCTTAGTGGTAAGAATTCATGGTAAAGATTCTATAAAATCCTTTCTGGGAAGAAGGGTTGGGGTGGGATTTTTTCTTGCTTGATTCATTATTATATTTTTTGCATATGTATATATATCATAGAAAGAATGTAAGATTGCAGTTGAATAAGTACATAAAATATAAACAAATATGTGAGCTCATAGTGACACTAAAAATGAAATAAAACTCATTGGTCACCATTGAAGGTTGCTAGGGTACCACCTCAATATTCTGAAAACAATAAAATAATAAAAACAATCTAGCAATTATCTGTCTTCCTTTTATACTGTACTTGAATCTAATCAATTGTTAAGGATTTGTTAAGGATTCCTTATAGAAGAATTGACCGAATTCAGACTTAAATTGAAGAAAGTAGGGAAAACCACTAGACCATTCAGGTATGACCTAAATCAAATCCCTTATGATTATACAGTGGAAGTGAGAAATAGATTTAAGGGCCTAGATCTGATCGATAGAGTGCCTGATGAACTATGGAATGAGGTTCGTGACATTGTACAGGAGGCAGGGATCAAGACCATCCCCATGGAAAAGAAATGCAAAAAAGCAAAATGGCTGTCTGGGGCAGTCTTACAAATAGCTGTGAAAAGAAGAGAAGCGAAAAGCAAAGGAGAAAAGGAAGATATAAACATCTGAATGCAGAGTTCCAAAGAATAGCAAGAAGAGAAAAGAAAGCCTTCCTCAGCAATCAATGCAAAGAAATAGAGCAAAACAACAGAATGGGAAAGACTAGAGATCTCTTCAAGAAAATCAGAGATACCAAAGGAACATTTCATGCAAAGATGGGCTCGATAAAGTACAGAAATGGTATGGACCTAACAGAAGCAGAAGATATTAAGAAGAGATGGCAAGAATACACAGAAGAACTGTACAAAAAAGAGCTTCACGACCCAGATAATCACAATGGTGTGATCACTGACCTAGAGCCAGACATCCTGGAATGTGAAGTCAAGTGGGCCTTAGAAAGCATCACTACAAATAAAGCTAGTGGAGGTGATAGAATTCCAGTTGAGCTATTCCAAATCCTGAAAGATGATGCTGTTCAAGTGCTGCACTCAATATGCCAGCAAATTTGGAAAACTCAGCAGTGGCCACAGGACTGGAAAAGGTCAGTGTTCATTCCAATCCCAAAGAAAGGCAATGCCAAAGAATGCTCAAACTACCGCACAATTGCACTCATCTCACACACTAGTAAAGTAATGCTTAAAATTCTCCAAGCCAGGCTTCAGCAATA
>NW_011494707.1:2886197-2891610 GCF_000754665.1 Bison bison bison | reverse complement strand
AGTTGGACTGTGAAGAAGGCTGAGCACCGAAGAACTGATGTTTTTGAACTGTGGTGTTGGAGAAGACTCTTGAGAGTCCCTTGGACTGCAAGGAGATCCAACCAGTCCATCCTAAAGGAGATCAGCCCTGGGATTTCTTTGGAAGGACTGCTGCTAAAGCTTAAACTCCAGTACTTTGGCCACCTCCTGTGAAGAGTTGACTCATTGTAAAAGACTCTGATGCTGGGAGGGATTGGGGGCGAGAGGAGAAGGGGATGACAGAGGATGAGATGGCTGGATGGCATCACTGACTCGATGGACGTGAGTCTGAGTGAACTCCAGGAGTTGGTGATGGACCGGGAGGCCTGGCATGCTGGGATTCATGGCATTGCAAAGAGTCAGACACGACTGAGCGACTGATCTGATCTGATCTGATCTGATAGAAGAATTTCAGTGAAAATGAAGAAGGAATTATGAAACCATAAATAAATGGATCTAGGCCATGTTCATCAGTGGGCGGTAAAACCATCGTGGAAAGGCAGATGTGGAACTTCATGATGGATGGGCCAGGCTGACAACACCTGAACCCACTGATCCGGCAATTTCAGCATGGCTCGAGGTTGGACACTTAAGGGGATAGGTGCATAGGGGTTCACTGTCTTACTCTATTTTTGTGATGTTTGAAACTTTTCATAGTAATACAGTTTTAAAAGACAAAAATATGTTTATATTATGCACACACAACATTTTGAACTACAAATAAGATTATATTTTCTATATTGCTTGCACTTACCCACTGAACTGATTTTCTGTGGGTTCAATATTGTTCAATTTAACCGGTCTCTAGACTTTCATATAGGGTAACTTTGCTGAGAGCTTTTATTTATCAGGACTGGTAGTGAGTATAGGAGATCAGTTATCAAGGACAAGCAAGTACTTTTCTTCCAAGACAGGCTTACAAAGTGTACTGGCAGGGACCTCTTGAATCCTAAGAGATAAAAAAGAGAAACTTTAGGTGAGAAGTGTCAAGGAAGCAGAAGTATTTGAAACTGTTTTCCTGAGCAGAGAAGGGATTCACAGACTGTCCACGCTGCCTTTTGGCGTCTTTAACCTTGGAGCAGCTTGGAGAGTGGTGGGGGGTGGGGGCTGCTTCCTGACCGTGGGTCGAAAGCCTCCTCCTCAGTATCTCCAGCTGTGCTGGCAGTCAGTCAGCTTCAGCCTCTTTCCCCTGGGTTCCAGAACTCCAACCTCAGCAGTTCTTCCTGGAGAGTTTGAGTCTTTAGGTCTGCTGCCTGGCATCCCAGAGGGTATAACTGTGGCCAGACACACGGTGCTTCAGCAGTGGCCAGATATCTCAAGAGGCTGCTCTGCTGAGAGGTGTTTGATGGGTAAATAGGGAGAGCAGCCTGGTGTGTGTGGAAAGAGCATAAACTTTGGAGTCAGACACAGATTTGAATGGTGGTTCTTCATCAGCTGTGTGTCTGTGGGCAAACCAGTTAATCTCTCTGTGCTTCCATTTCACTCCTTTGTAAAATGCTATTCCTGCTTTCTGTGGCTGTGATAGGGCTCTGTGATCCTGTATAAACTAAGCCCATGACAGTGCCTGACACTTGGCAGATAATTTAGGAATGTTCAGTCTCGATTTCTCTAAGACTAGGCTCTTAGAAGCTGTGCTACAGTGATTAGAGTTTAGGAGATGCAAGTGAGGGATCCTGGTTTGGGCCTCTGAGAGTCTGGGCTCTGTGGACTGAAAGCTGGTTTCTGAAACTGACAGGATCCAGGGTGAGGCTTCTCAGAGCCGAGGACCCTGCTTCCAGGAGGCACAGCATTTACCACTGCTTGCTGTCCTGCTGGCATCATTGTGTTTGCCTGTCTTAGCCAGGAAGCTCCAGGACGTTAGGGCCTGCAAGCCTCTTGCTGTCTGTGCTATCCTTCAATGCCTCATGTGCCACAGGGACTTTATACTGATCCGTACATGAGTGAATTAGTGTTCATGGACGCAAATACAAGTCAGAAAAAGGAAAACGCACCCTTAACCTAATCCCCCATTACTAACATTATGGGTTTTTATCCTTTCAGTCCTTACACTTATAATTTACAAAACTGGGGTCATATGGTTTGATAATCTGCTTTGTGAAAACGTTTTGACCATTTAAAAAATTTGTGTATGTTTTCCTATAAAATAATGACTACATAATAATCTTTGTATGTACATACTATGATTTTTATACTGGATGAATTCCTTGTCTTTAGACATTTAGGCAGTTTGTGCGGTATTTAGCTGATGTAAACAGCATTGTAATATTCTTTAAAAATTTTTATTTGTTTATTTTTGGCTATGTTGGGTCTTCCTGGCATTGTAATGAACATTCTTGCTGCCACAATCCTTGACAAAATAACTGATTGTTGTTGTTCAGTTGCTAAGTCATGTCGGATGCTTTGTGACCCCATGGACTGCAGCACGCCAGGCTTCCCTGTCCTTCACCATGTCCTGGAGTTTGCTCAAACATATATCCATTGAGTTGGTGATGCCATACAACCATCTCATCCACTGTCGCCCCCTTCTCCTCCTGCCTTCAATCTTTCAAGCACCAAGGTCTTTTCTAGTGAGTTGGCTTTTAGCATCATGTATGGCAACCCACTCCAGTACTCTTGCCTGGAAAATGCCGTGGACAGAGGAGCCTGGTAGGCTGCAGTCCATGGGGTCGCAAAGAGTCCGGCACGACAGAGCGACTTCACTTTCACTTTTCACTTTCATGCATTGGAGAAGGAAATGGCAACCGACTCCAGTGTTCTTGCCTGGAGAATCCCGGGGATGGGGAGCCTGGTGGGCTGCCGTCTATGGGGTCACACAGAGTCGGACATGACTGAAGCGACTTAGCAGCAGCAGCAGCAGCAGCCAAAGTATTGAAGCTTCAGCTTCAGCATCAGTCCTTCCAGTGAATGTTAGCTTTTCCATTTGAATACCAGTTTTATTTTACTTTTTTTTTTTTGAGATAATTGTAGACGCACATGCAATTATAAGAAATGATACAGACAGATCCTTCAGACCCTTCAGCCAGTATCCCCCAGTAGTAGGAAAGTGTATTGTATTTCTGCAGAATAATATCATAATCAGGAAATTGACACTGATACAACCCCTCAATGCCTAGTTTAAGTTTTTTAGTTTGCCTTGGCCAGACAGATGTTGTAGACACTATTGGAAGCTCTAGCTTTGCATTTTCAAGCAAGTTTCTTTCTTCTTCAGTCAGCCACCCTCTTCTGCTTTCCCCCTCCCTCTCCTAGGTAGCCTGTCATTATGGCACTATTCTAGCTGTCTTTGTGCAGGTGTGTGAGCTCTAGATTCTTGGAATTCCAAGCACTGATGTTCCTTAGAGCCCCTGTGAAATAAGGTCAGAGACTATTTCTTCTTCTATCAATTTGTAGCCATCTCTTGGTTTCTACTCCTAATACCAGTGTAGGTAACAGCAGGGTATCAGAGCTGGCAGGAATAATAGATACAGTCTGCTGTCCATCAAGTTCACTAATTAAGGTTACATTCCTTTGTTCTTATTTCAGATTCTGTGTAGTCACATTTTATATACATATGAAAGTGTGTCTGTTATATTATGAAAATCTCACCTTACACACAAGTGAAATAGCACAAATTTCAAATAAAAAATATCAAGAATTGTGTAATTTCAAAACTAACACGCAGCTTGAGTGAAATAGTCACTGTGTTTACCTTTTGCTTCGCCTTTTGCTTTAGCCCTGCGAATGGACGCGCCCATCACGCTTTGTCAGAACAGGAACTTCTGCAAGTGATATTGGTGGCTGTTGTGCCTTTATCTGAAAAGGCACTGTTATAATTGAGTCTCTTTTTGTAATTGTAAAATAATGTCATACATGTATTTATTAGTGTCTTGGACAGATGCTGGTGCTAGCTCTGAAAATGTGCCTGAAAACCAATAACTAGAAAGGAAGGGAGATGTGATAAAACTATTGAGACAAGCGTGTACTATGATACTCTGCTTTTAATTTCAGAGAGAGCATTTCCTGAAATATTATAGATAATGCCAAGGAAATAAAAGGCTGCATTAAAGGGAAATATGCTACTATGGTTGTAGATTTATGCACCAGCATCTTCATACATTATATTTATTCCAATGGGAAAATTAGTTGTGAATTATGCAAGTTTTGATTTATGCGAGATCTTGACTAATTTATCCCTTACATAAAATACATCCCCCTATAGTATTGAATTTACTTTGTTCATGATTCACATGGTGTGTACATTTAAGATGGGAGTTTGAAACTTCTTAGTCCTAGTGGAATTGAATTTCTTATTTTTACAACTTATGAAATTTTTAAGTCAGCTGTTTGAAATTCAAGGATACATTTCTCAAAGAAACAGTCATTGCATAGGAACTCACATTTGTTGATTACCTACTATATATGTGTTGGTGCTTTACATATTCTTTCTATTGGTACTTCAATAGAGCCCTTTCAACAACTCTGACATTCACCACCCTGAATTTGTAGAAGAAGCTTCCAAGAATCAGAGGTGAAGAAATGGGTCCTACAAAGATGAGAAGGCTAGGATTCAAATATACATATGTCTGATGAATATTTGATGTATATCCAAAACCTGTGTGTTGTCTGGGAGCCCATGGACTCTTGAGTCGTCAGTGTATGTCCGAAAAAATTGTAGGCAAAATTTTGTTGACCTGTGTATTCATTTTTCTGTGCAGAAGGCTCATGGCTTTCATCAAACATAAAAGGGGTTTGTTAATCCCTTCTAGTGTTAAACACCCCAGAACCACACCAAAATCCCTCCTAAATGACCCACAGAGCCTTTTTTAACCCTCGCCACATATTAATCTTTGCAGTCAGCTATTTTAGGTGTTAATTAAACATTGATGTCTTTGGGAAAACATTTCACAGTATGCAGTGAAACAGGGTTTCTTTCTGCCCCACACTTCCTCTCAGAGGTTGGGGTGAAATCTCTTGGCTGCAGGACAAAACTCATGATAAGCCTCAAACCCCTTTTGCTCCTTGGGTTTCTAAGGGATCCCAGACCTGTCCTCCACATTTTGTTGGGCATCCATGCAAATGTACAAGACCACTAAAACAAGAATCCATCTGATTTCCTATTTGTTTCTCTCAGGTGGCATTTTTTTTCACACATCAGTTCAGCTCAGTTCAGTCACTCAGTTGTGTCCAACTCTTTGCAACTCCATGAACCACAGCATGCCGGGTCTCCCTGTCCATCACCAGCTCCTGGAGTTCACTCAAACCCATGTCCATTGAGTCGGTGATGCCATCTGACCATCTCATCCTCTGTCGTCCCCTTCTCCTCCTGTCCTCAATCTTTCCCAGCATCAGGGTCTTTTCAACTGAGTCAGCTCTTCACATCAGGTGGCCAAAGTATTGGAGTTTCAGCTTCAACATCAGT
>NW_011494707.1:2866654-2886097 GCF_000754665.1 Bison bison bison | reverse complement strand
CTGATCTCCTTTAGGATGGACTGGTTGGATCTCCTTGCAGTCCAAGGGACTCTCAAGAGTCTTCTCCAACACCACACTTCAAAAGCATAAATTCTTTGGCTCTCAGCCTTCTTCACAGTCCAACTCTCACATCCATACATGACCACAGGGAAAACCATAGCCTTGACTAGACAGACCTTTGTTGGCAAAGTAATGCCTGCTTTTTAATATTCTGTCTAGGTTGGTCATAACTTTCCTTCCAAGGAGTAAGCGTCTTTTAATTTCATGGCTGCAGTCACCATCTGCAGTGATTTTGGATCCCAGAAAAATAAAGTCTGCCACTGTTTCCCCATTTATTTGAAGTGATGGAACCAGATGCCTTATGTTAGTTTTCTGAATGTTGAGCTTTAAGCCAACTTTTTCACTCTCCTCTTTCACTTTCATCAAGAGGCTCTTTAGTTCTTCTTCACTTTCTGCCATAAGGGTGGTGTCATCTGCATATCTGAGGTTATTGATATTTCTCCCAGCAATCTTGATTCCAGCTTGTGCTTCCTCCAGCCCAGCATTTCTCATGATGTACTCTGCATATAAGTTAAATAAGCAGGATGACAATATACAGCCTTGACGTCCTCCTTTTCCTATTTGGAGCCAGTCTGTTGTTCTTCACACATCATGTCTTAAAATGGTCATATTTATGCCTTATCTTCCTATTCAGTGACAAGTCTTCTGAGAGCAGGAGCATGTTTTGTTTATCTTGGGGTTTCCCAAGTGCCCTGGATCATGTATGACAGGGACAGAAAAGCACTGAAGTGTCAGATTCACAGGAATTTTTCTGTCCACATCCTGCTCTTCGTGGAGTCTTTGACTGATGTGGTGGCTCCTGGCCTTTGTGGGCTCGCTGTGGTAATGGAGCAGGGGAAGGCGCAGAATAGCAATGGTGGAGGAGCAGATCAACTTCAACTGCTGCTGCTACTGCTGCTAAGTCGCTTCAGTTGTGTCCGACTCTGTGCGATCCCATAGACGGCAGCCCACCAGGCTCCCCCGTCCCTGGGATTCTCCAGGCAAGAACGCTGGAGTGGGTTGCCATTTCCTTCTCCAATGCAGGAAAGTGAAAAGTGAAAGTGAAGTCGCTCAGTCGTGTCCGACTCTTGGCAGCCCCATGGACTGCAGCCTACCAGGCTCCTCCGTCCATGGGATTTTCCAGGCAAGAGTACTGGAGTGAGGTGCCATTGCCTTCTCCACAACTTCAACTACCTATGGGAAAAAAAGGAAACAACCAAGTGGTTTCAAGAAAGGTGAGGCTGATAAGAAATGAAGCTGAAGTTCAGTGTAGGCTTATTTGAAAGGAGAGTGAGGCGATGGGAGCTGTTCTGACAAGGGGTGCTCTGGGGAGAGAGAGAGTAAAGATTGTGGAGAATTATTCTATGAACCTGTGTATCCCCGCCACCCTCCATCCCCATGTTTCTATCCAAACCCCCAAATCCCATGGATCTTCAAATCTTTGGGGCCTATGCTTCCTGTTATATTTCATTGCGTAGCTAGGTTCATGCTGATGGGAGACATGTAGATTTGTCAATCACACATCTCTTTTAAGAGCAGAGTAAATATAGAACAGTTGAGCAAATTGATGAGGTTGGGTTTTAGTAGAAATGCTTGCATGTTTTTTTTTTTTCAAATTTCAAAACTTAATTATAGGGATATCCCTGGTGGTCCGGTGGCTAGGACTTTGCCTTCCAATGCAGGGGACATGGGGTCGATCCCTGGTCAGGCAACTAAGATCCCACATGCTGCTGCTGATGCTGCTAAGTCGCTTCAGTCATGTCCGACTCTGTGCGATCCCATAGACGGCAGCCCGTCAGGCTCCCCTGTCCCTGGGATTCTCCAGGCAAGAACTCTGGAGTGGGTTGCCATTTCCTTCTCCAATGCATGAAAGTGAAAAGTGAAAGTGAAGTCGCTCAGTCGTGACTGACTCTTAGCGACCCCATGGACTGCAGCCTACCAGGCTTCTCCATCCATGGGATTTTCCAGATCCCACATGACTTGAGGCCAAAAGAACCAAAACATAAAGCAGAAGCAATGTTGTAACAAATTCAATAAAGATTTTATAAATGATCCACATCAAAAAAAATCTTTAGAAAACTTAATTGTAGAACATAGCATTTTCATAAAATTTAAACAATGTTGAAGTATGTATAAAAACAAAGCTTCCTTTACCCTTCACGTCCCCCTCTCCTTTTCCCATCCCACATAGCCTCTGCTAATAATTTGGATTTGCTTATCAAACCTCTTTATGCAAAATTTGTCTTTCTATGGTGAAAGCACCACAGAGTTAGGAGAAGGAAAAATTCTCTTCTGGTAGTATGAAGTCTAAATAGTGACAGCCATAGAATTTCTTCACCCAGTTTGATCAGAAAATGTAAGTGCTTCTTCCACTTGTATCTCCCTTGCAGGAAACCATCTGCATGAGTAGGTCTGAAATTCAGAGGGTGTGAACGCAGAACATCCTGTAAGGAAATCTCTTAAATCTTTGTTGCCTCTCCTGACCACATAGAAATTGCCTTTCCTTCTGTCATTCATTTGGATAAGCTACAGCTGCTCTTTTGGCTGTTTTTTCTTCCTTTTTTTGTTTTACAGTGTCCTTTCAGTCAGAACATCTTAGCAAATGCTTTCCTTTGCTAAGCTTCCCAAGGCCATGTCAAATAAAGCACCAGGAACATCTGAAATAAAAACAGCATCCATCACAGTGTTGAGGCTGGCTGTAAATCAACACGTTCGTGAAGTTTACAAACCATGGTTGACACTCATCAGGGGCTGCCCACATACTGGGGTGCAGACTTCCTTACCGAGTGACACTCTTTGTAGATGCCTAGCACTGTCCCTGAGGCCTTTATGGAAGCGCTCGTCTGTGCTCCTGTCTTGTTTCAGCTCACTGCCTACATCCTGGTGGGGTCTTACTCTGTGTCCTTGTTGCGGTCCATTGAGCCTCCTGTGTCTTCCTGGAACGCTCTTACCCTGCTCTCCCTGTCCCCTACTCTCATGCCCTTTTTGCAGGGCCTGGCTTAATGTAATTCCCTCAGATCCCCCACATCAGGTTTATCTGCCTTTCCTATCTCTATGAAGTGTTTTGTACTTCATCCAACACTTAACACTTAGAACTTCTTGGTTGATGTCTCTTTTCCTTCCTAGGTGGCAGCCTTCTTGAGAGTCAGGACTGTGCCTGTCTCCCTCACAGCTGTATCACCAGTGTCTCGCCCAGAACTTGACACAGAAAAGGTGCTCAATAAATAAGTTATCAAGTCATGGAATGAGGTTAAGAACAAGGTTTTCTAAACTTAGTTAATCAGAGTCACCAGGAGAAACTTGGTTGCAGTACATATTTTGGGCTCTTTTACTGTGGAGATTCTGATAGAGAGTCTAGGGTTGGCTCCAGAAATGTGTGTTGTTTTAAGCACTAAATTTGTAGTAATTTGTTATGCAGCATAGAAAACTTAACATAGTTAATAATAAATGAAATGATGCTGTGTAACAAATACCCCAAAATTCAATGCAAATTTAGGATGATAAGCATTTATTCTCATGCCCTCATTCTCATGCAGAGGTGTAGTATGGCATGGCCCATGTAAGCTGGGCTCAGTTGCTCGCTATGGGTTATGCTGAGGTCTACTCCACATATGTTGGGCTGAGGGGCAGCAGTTTCTCCTAATGGTGATCCACTGGTACTCAGGAACCAAGTCAAAATGTACAAATTCATCTAATGCCTATACTTGTGTCACATCCTTAACATTTCATTGACCAAAGCCAGTCACATGGCTTTCCAACATTTTCCTTTTCAATGGGAAATGAATTATTTTTCTGATCAATAATAAAAAATATAAAAATTTGTCTGGCCTCTTTGTTTTGTTTACAGTGCCCTCATGTATACTAGCTCATTCTAGTCTCCCTGAAATCTTATGAAGAAGGCAGAACTTTTTTTAAAATTTCATTTTCAGTTGAGGAGAGAAGGGCTCAGATGGGTTGAGATTCTAGCAATTGGATGGTTTAGAGCTGTGACTATAAGGAAAGTCCTTTCCACTGCTCATCTAATGCTCTTCCCGTGGCAGGGATTTCCCTGGATATAGTCAATCTCTGTTAATAGTGCATAGCAACACTGTTAAGTGTTTTAAGAACCATGCAAGTATCTAAGCCATTCTGAATTGTCACTCCCCTGAGTACCCTGCTCCCTCATTCCAGGCCTCTGTACTGGTCATTCCCTTGTGTGTAATGGTTTTCCCTGCTCCTCCTGACTCACAGTGCCCCATAACCTAACACCTCTACTTACTGTTCAGCTCTCTGATCTCAGCTTAAACTTCAAGAAGCCTTCCTTGGCTTGGGCTCTTTCTGTCTTCTCTCGTCATGCCCTGAACTTCTCTCTACTGTAGCAGTTAACTCACTGCATTAGTTACCTACCTGCCCCTTGGACTGTCCAGTGCCCTAAAGACAGTAGCTAAGCTATGCCTCCTTTTCACTGCCATGTGCTGCAGCACCTGGAACATAGTAGACAGTAAGCAGTGTTTGTTTATTGATTGACTAATGTTTTCTGCTTGTGGCCTCAAAAGTCACAGATGCTACTATTGATCTGTGAGTGACACCCTTCTCTAATGCTTTTATCTTGTTGTTTTACTTACTTTGCATAATCTGTCTTTATCCCCCCCCCCAATTATTAAATAAAACCTGGATGATTTTTTAGAGTAAATGGGCCCAACTAGCAATTTTTAAATAACTGTGAAGTCTCCTTGACAAAAATAGAATGGTGATGGGTGTGGCATGAAAGTTCAGTCATCCTGGTTCTTGGCAAAATCGTGGAGACATTTAGATATTTAGACTCCCCATTTTCAATAGCACTGTGGGAAGTCACCATGCTTTTGAGTGGAGATTGACAAGGTCAATGAGTGTTCTGGGGAGTTATTAATGGATGAGCAGAGGTGAATGAGGGATACCCAGGAGAAACTGCTATCCTACTGAGAAATCCTGTCAGCTTAGACCAGGGTAATGGTGGTAGGAAAGGAGAGGAGAGATAAATTGTGGTGCTGTGTGTTAAGTCACTAAGTCATGTCTGACTCTTTGTGACCCCATGGACACAGCCCACCAGGCTCCTCTGTCCATGGGGATTCTCCAGGCAAGAATATTGAAGTGGGTTGCCACGCCTTCCTCCAGGGATCTTCCTGATCCAGGGATCGAACCTGCGTTTCTTATGTCTCCTGCATTGGCAGGTGGGTTCTTTACCACTCGGGCCACCTGGGAATCTCTAGAGAGGTTCTAGAAGTAATGAAACACACTTATGAGAGATTGGTGACTTTGGGGCAGAGATGTGAGATTCCTGCCTGCCTGAGGCATTTTGGGTTCTGCTCAAAAATAAGAAGCCCAATGCAGTAATCTGTGACCTAAAGAGGACAGCCCTCATGTGTCATGCAAACAGAATAGCCTTTGGAGTCAGAGATGAGTTACTTAACCTCTGTGAATTTCAGAATACACAATGAGGAAATAAAATGTCCCTCAAAATCAAATGAGATTGATATGTAAATATGATCAGTGGTTGGCAACCACCATTAAACATTCTGCACTATAACCACCCCAACTTGTTTGTATCTATTAAAAGTCTACTCAGGGGTGAAATTGCCATCTTCCCTGACCACTCCCACCTGAATGGTTCCTGCCTTAATGCTTGGAGCATTATAATCTGTATCTGGCACATGGTGCCTTTTAAATTTGGTTTGTTTTGCTTTGTCTTCAGGAGCTGATTGAATTGATCATACTCCTCACACTTGATGGATTGGTCCAAGCGAGGCATTCTCTTGCTTTATTCCTTTTTATTTCTCTCTACCCCTCCAGCAAACCACTTCGGTGTGTTTTAGTGTATGTCTTTTTGTTCATATGTATGCTTGCAGAATGTCTCTTGTGGTTCTGGGGACATATATTTTTAATTTGCATAAGTGATACTGTGTTCTACATCTCATTCTGTTTTTTTCCTTTTCCTCAGGACTGAATTTTAATGCTCCATTCCTGTTGCTATGGTGTGCTTCTAATTCATCACATTGACAGCTGCATACTATTCCATGCTGGGCATCCCTCACATTTTACTTATGCATTTTTCTGATGTCAGACCCCAGGGTGGCTCCAACTCCCTTTGTCACAAGTGATGCTGTGGTGAACATCCTTAAGTGTGTCCCTTTATGGCATTGGTTTTCAACTGGGGATGATTTTGCATCTCCAGGGATATTTAGCAATTTCTGGAGACATACTTAGTTCTGACAAGTGGTGGAAGATGCTACTGGCCTCTGGTCAGTAGTGCTGTTAAACATCCTGCAATAACAGAACAGTTCCCCCAGCAAAGACAGGGTCCCAGCTGTCAGTAGTGCCGAGGCTGACAAACTACCTTATGGTCACCAGAGAGGATTTCTTAGGACAAATCCCAAGCGTGGGCTTGTGAGTCGTGGTGTATGTACATTCTCAGTTTAAGCAGGTGGAAACAGATCAGGGCTCCTGCACAGGACTTCAATACCTCACATCGCTGCCAGTACTTGGATCACCCAGCTTTTGATTTTTCCAACCTAATGTATATAAAATGAGATTTGTTGCTGTTTTACTTTTTCTGATTATTAAAGAATTAGCAACACATCTTGGGAGGCCAGAAGACCACATAATTGAGAAGCTGGGAACCTGCCGTTTTGCCTTTTATGAAATTTTTACCAATTACCTGGTCTCTCTGAGCATCAGTTTTTTTATTGATAAAATCTGGAATAAAAATAGTAACCTACTTATAGAGTTACTGTTATCCCATTATTATCTCATCATCATAATAAATGAGACAATAAAAGTTAAGCTTTGCCTGGCGCGTAGTTAGCACTAAATGAAAATGCTATTATTTTAATGATAATATAATATGATACCTTTCTTACTCAGATTATATACCTCCCAGTACTTGGCACATAAAAATGCTTCATACGGTGTCATTGAGTAAAGAGCCAAAGGCTGCAGGAAGAAGGGATAAGGGGAGGAGGAACAGGTACTCTTGTAACCTGGCCCACCTTCAAGCTGATGATTTATTGCTTCCACAGATGTTGTAAATCTCAGGGCAGCCAAATTCAAGGCTGCAAAAGACAACTCCATTCCTCTCATTTTCTGATGATGCACAGTCGCAAAGACAAGAGTCTACATCTTAAGGGCACTTTCTATTTATTAAATAAATGCCTACCAAGCTCCATGCGTTTCATATACAGATATATCATTCAGTTTTCATGACTGCCCTGTAAGGTAGATCTTTTTATCCCCATTTCACAGGAGCTTAGGTGGTCTGCCCAAGCCACCTCCCTTCTTAAGTAGTGAAGGATTTGATGTTGGGACTTCTGGAGTCCACCTGTTCCCTCTAGTTGAATTTAGGTGAGCTCTCAGAGACTATGTGTTTTCTTAAACCTTTTTTATTGGAGTAGAGTCGATTTACAACATTATGTTAGTTTCTGCTGTGTGGCAAAGTGATTGTTATACATATTTCCATTATTTTTTAGATTCTTTTCTTATATAGGCCATTACAGAGTATTAGTACTCTTGCCTGGAAAATTCCGTGGACTAAGGAGCCTGGTAGGCTATAGTCCTTGGGGTTGTAAAAAGTCAGACACAACTGAGCGACTTCACTTCACTTCACAGAGTATTTAGTAGAGTTCCCTGTGCTGTACAGTAGCCCTTATTAATTATCTATGTTATATATATAGTAGTGTGTATATTGGAGAAGGAAATAGCAACCCACTCCATTATTCTTGCTTGGAAAATCCCATGGACAGAGGAGTGAGGTGGTTTATAGTCCATGGAGTTGCAAGAGTTAGACACAACTGAGCGACTAAACCACCACAGTGTATATCTGTCCATCCCAATCTCCCATTTTATCCCTCCCACCAATCTCCTGGTAACCATGTTTGTCTTCTACATCTGTGACTCCAGAAAACGTACTTTAGATGTGCAGTGGCTTCGGGAGTCCAGCAGCTCATGTTCTCTCATTTATTCACAGAGTCATCAGATGAGTCTGACTGTATGCAGGGGTCTCTGGGGAACCTTGTACACTGAAACAAGGGTGTGAGAATTTCTGAGTGTTGTGTTACAGGTGCCTCTAATGGCTCCAGGCAAACAAAATACAACATGGTGTGTACTGGAGGCAGTGTTCTAATTCAGCTGTGGTTTGTGCAGCTAGGCAGATGATCTCTGAGCTGGGTCATGAAGCATCTCAGGCTCAATCCAAATGCCATAAGCAGTGTAGAAACTGAGCTGAATACTGTGCCCAATTTGTACCCTGATCTTCGAGTTCTCTTCACAATTGGATTTACAGAACATCTTCATAATTCTGATGGTCTGATGGAAATACTGTTTGCCTGATCTCCATAAAAACTGACTTCAGGAAAGGTTAATTCTGGGCTATAAAAGGACTAAATCTTTTCCTGAACAAGCTTATTTCCTGCCTAACAAATATAATGAGCTAATTAATAAACATGAGCTCAATTTGGCCACTCTTCTGAAGCCAGACAGTCTGATTTTTACTTCTGAGAGGCACAAAGGGACAAGGAGAGCTGCATTATTAAGTGCTAAGTGGAGTCACCTTCCTTTGTGCCTGGTTCCTTGTAACCGCTCCTCTTATTTAAAGGCCAGATGCTCAGATCTGACACCTGGGAAGTTGAGAACTTGGCGACAATACCAGAAGGAAAAAGTGGTACTTAATTACCTTCTTGCACCTATCAGTTCCACCAGGAAGGCAGGCCCCAGGATAATGATACTGACACCCTGAAACTGGTGTCTTTGTGCTTCTCTTTGATAGCTATAAAATGCGCTGACATGTTTCACTGCAAATTACTTCTTAAACCGTTAACCATAACCTAATAAAGAGACATTTTGACAGAATAAAATGGGAGAGGTTATTTTTGTATAATGAAAAAACATTTATGAGTTGATATAAAAATACAGTCTAAGTGACATAACTCTGCTCCAGCATCCAGCATGGATCAGGTGGGCTCCTCCTTAGAATGGATTAAGCATTTTTGAATCTTTTGTGATGTGATCCAGGAGGAACTACAAGTTTGGTTTTAGCGCAGAATTTTTTTTGTAAGACCCAAGTTGTAGAATGGCTCAAAATAGAGGTGTAAGGTGATAATGGAAACCTTCCAACTCAGAGCTGCCTAGGACAGGAGGACTTAAAAGCTGGAGGTGGGGGTGAATATTTGGGGGGTCTCTCAGTGAGGTTTTGAGTGGGTGGACTTTGTCTCAGAAGGGTTGGGCATCCTGGGCTCCCAGAGCCATCAGATACTCCACTTTGACAGCTGTTCTGTGTAGGGCAGGGCCATCCTAGGGTGTGTGCAACCCTGGGTGTGGGACCCTGACTATATAAACAAGTCTGATTAAAACTGTGTTACAGGATTCCTGGGCCCAGACTAGGTAAGTGACCTACTGAAGAAGATTTAGGATAAAGAGGGGGAAGCAGTGCTGGCTTGCTGCTGCTAAGTCAATTCAGTCGTGTCCGACTCTGCGCGACCTCATAGACGGCAGCCCACCAAGCTCCCCTGTCCCTGGGATTCTCCAGGCAAGAACACTGGAGTGGGTTGCCATTTCCTTCTCCAATGCATGAAAGTGAAAAGTGAAAGTGAAGTCACTCAGTCGTGCCTGACCCTCAGTGACCCCATGGACTGCAGCCTTCCAGATTCCTCCATCCATGGGATTTTCCAGGCGAGAGTACTGGAGTGGGATGCCATTGCCTTCTCTGAGTACTGGCTTAGGTGTTGGTAAATTGTCCAGTCATTGCCAGTGAACACCTGCGTGGTATCCAGGCTCTGTCTCTTCCTGTTCTCATCTGGAAGCCATCTCTTTGTGTTCTTTATTGTTAAATGCAGTCTTCCTGGCTAATTTCATAGCTCCCACAATCAGGAAAATGTAGCAGCGTTATTGTTGCTCACACTGCTGTGCGTCATCGCACTCTGTATGAAACCCAAACCATCAGTGGAGGGGATAAGGGGGGATCCTGGGGGCAGAGTGAGCAGAGGGGCCCATGTGAGCAAGGGCTGTTCATTCTATATCTGGCACAGCGTAGCACCAAGTGTCTGTGTCACTCGGGTCAAGTGAGGACACAAATTGGAAGGGCCTGATAGCCTCGCAGAGTAATTGTCTTGAAGGCCCTGGGGATGGACACAGCCATGTGGGAAGTGGAGCCTGGCACAGGTAGTGTGGAGTCTGTGGGGATGGGCATTGGAGTGGGAGGGCCTCTCTGCTAGCTGGCAGCGGGGTCACACATTATGGAAGACCCTTGCTGCCACCACTGCCATCCTTGGGTGCTGTACACTGGAGGTAGCACCCTGGTCAGAATACAGACAGGCAAGAACCAAAGCTAGAGCCCACACACGCGGCTCAGGACTGCTGTGACCCTTTGTAAGTGATGTGTCCAACCTGAGTGAGTCATCCCCTATCTGTATGTCAGCACTTTGCACGAACCAATCTTGTATTATCCCAAGAAAGAAACACTCTGCCAGCTAGGTCACTGTGTTGGAACTGGAGCTTCCCTAAGATGACAACTGGATTGCTGGAGCTTTCTGAATCACATGCAGGGCTCTCTGTACAGAGCCTGGGGATAAATAATCCGGGAGTGCCCTGAAGGGGAGAGGTGGGAACCATATGGTGCTGGTGCAGAGAGTGGCACTGCTGGCCCTGGCACATCCCAGGCGGCAGAGGAAGGTGCTACTACTGAGTGATAGCCATCTAGGACCTGGTCCAGACCTCCAAATCATGGGGGACTCTGAGGCCCGGGTCTAACAGTGTACATGAACACAGCTGGAAGGAGACCAAGCACTGGGACCATTGCGAAGCCTGAGAAGGGCACTGGCAAGAGTGGTCACCTTTCAGCCTGGCTGCTCTTTGCCCCACAGGCCGCCATGCCAAGCCCCGGGGTACTGTGATGCCCCTGCTCACGTGTTGCCCCAGCGTCTCTCTGACTCTGTGCTCTGGATCTGTGTATTTGTTTTTGGCTTTCTTCTTCTAGCAGTACCTAAGACATTTGTGTTTGCTTCTTCCATTTTGCATATTCTTATTCTCATGATTGCATCTCCAGTTTATTTTAAATAACTAGCTGTCTCCTCCAACTCTCAGCATGCATTGTTGGAGCAGGGCTATAGTGGGCCAGATAATAGTTTTGGCTTTATGGTTTGCATGGCTTCTGTTGCAACTACTTGATTCTGACACGGGAGAGTGGAAGCCGCCATAGACAGTATGTAAATAAATGGGTATAGGTGTTCTCCAGTAAAGATATTTTTACAAAAACAGGCTGCATTTGGTCTTCAGGCCATAGTGTGCTGACCCTTGCCTGAGAATCTAGGGCCTAAAGCAATGGCTTTAAAACCTTTTTGAATGTGAGTCACAGACAGCACATATTTTACCTTACTACTTTATTTACTGTACACACACACACACTCACACACACACATATATAATTTAAATAAAAGTTTCATGAGGCTCTATTTTCTACTTTTAATATACTCTGGTCTATTCCCTTCCCTTCCGTTCTGTCTCATAGTTAAAACATGCTGCTGCTGCTGCTGCTAAGTCGCTTCAGTCGTGTCCGACTCTGTGCGACCCCATAGACGGCAGCCCACCAGGCTCCCCCTCCCTGGGATTCTCCAGGCAAGAACACTGGAGTGGGTTGCCATTTCCTTCTCCAATGCATGAAAGTGAAAAGTGAAAGTGAAGTCGCTCAGTCGTGTCCGACTCTAGCGACCCCACGGACTGCAGCCTACCAGGCTCCTCCGTCCATGGGATTTTCTAGGCAAAAGTACTGGAGTGGGGTGCCATTGCCTTCTCCTAAAACATGCTAGTCCTGGTCCTGACTAATTTGATTTTATGACCTACTAAAAGTCACAACGCACCAATTTGAAAGACAATGCCCTAATGAGGTTGACCTCACTGAATGACCCAGGAGTGGGCATGTGGCAGTCAGCACATTCTGTTTCTTTCTACCCCGGGCCCTTCTCCCATCCTGCTAGCAAGGTATTCTGAGTTTATTTCCTTAGGGAAGCAATGGTCTACTGGTTTGCTTTGAGAGAAGAGTCAGTACTTGACTTTTGGCATACAGCCTAATTAAATGTAAAATTTGAAGACAAGGAAAAAGCATTTGAAGGGAAATGCTTTGCAGGGCCTAGTATAAAATGAAATTGTAAGGGTCCTCATTAAAAACCAAGAATTCCTTGACGGACAGTCGAGCATTACACCAGGCAACCGGAGCCCTTCTAAGCACCAGGCCCTGTGTGGTTGTGTACTGTAAGCCAGCCCTGTGTGAAGACAACGTGGTGAGTGAGACGAAAGCTCCTATCCAAACTGGGAGCAGGAAGGGAAAGGAGAGAATGTGAGGGGAGAGGAGAGGATGAAGGGTCTGGGCTGGAGTGATGTGTGGATCTAAGTTTATTCAAGTCTCTTGATCTCTCCCAGCTCCCATGGGCACTTCTGTGAGTGGAGCCTGAGTCAGTGCTCTGGGACCCCAGTGTACACCTGGGTGAACACTGTTTTTCCTGCATGGCTCAGCTGTCTCTGCAGTATCTGGTGGAGACTTCCCTTCTGCAGTAACGATGTACTGCTGTTAGCCTTGGCCATAGAGCAGGAGAGATGCCCTGGAGGTGTGGCTTAGCCCTCCTCTCATTTACCTCTTTGGCAACAGCCCTCTGACATTCCCAGATGCTGCTGTGCCCTGAGATGCAGGAGTGCCATGGCCATCTGGCGGAGGGGTACCTGCATTTGGACGGGTGGGGTTTGTGTTAGTTTGCCAGGGTGACCTTAAGACGATGTCACAGATTAGGTAACAGAATAACAGAAATGCATTGTCTCACAGTTCTAGGTGGCAGAAGCCCAAGATTAAGGTGTTGGTAGGACTGACTTTCTTCTGAGAAATTCAAGGAAGAATCTGTCCCATGTTGCTCCTCTGGTTTCTGGTGGTTTGCTGGCGGTCTTGGGCATTCCTTGGTTTCTGCTGCATCAGCTCCATCCTGCCTTCATCTTTCATGAGGTTCTCCCTGTGTAAATGTATATGTCCGGATGTCCTCTTTTTATAAGGACACCCATCATAATGGATTGGGGGCTTACCCCATCCCAGTGTGACCTCATCTTATACCTACAATGACACCATTTCTAAATATAGTCACGTTCTGTGGTGCTGTGTGCTAAGACATCAGAGTATGAATTTTGGAGGGCATAATTCAGTCCATAAAAGGGCTAAAGGAAACCAGCTTGTCTTTCTCCTGAGCTGCTACAGTGGTGAAACATACTTCTATCAACACAGAACTGTAACCCTGGGAGAGGCTTGTGGCTTTGGGTTGTGTACCTGGCAGTTACTTACAGTCATCTTTTCCTTACCTACTTCCCACTGCTGAAGCTGCAGAAACCAGGTATTACCCAGGTTCTCAACTTTTGAGGCTTCCCTGGTGGCTCAGAGGTAAAGAATCCACCTACCAGTGCAGGAGATTCGGGTTCAGTCCCTGGGTGGAGAAGATCCCCGGAAAAGGAAATGGCAACCCAACTCCAGTACTCTTGCCTGGAGAATCCAATGGACAGAGGAGCCTGGCTGCCTATAGTCCATGGAGTTCCAAAGAGTTGGATATGACTGAGCAACTTAAACTACAGTAATAGCTTCCCCTTGCAGTTTGGAGTGGCTGTATGCCCTAGTTCTGGCTAATGATGTATAAGAGGTGGTCTTTGTAAAGCTTTTTTCCTGGGTGAAAGGCGAGAGAGGCCAGTGGAGAGGGATACTTTTCCTGTTCTTGGAATGTTGCTGTGTGAGATGGAGGCTTGGTGCTATTCTAGTTTTCTGCCACCATGAGGGAAAGACAAGCAGAGTCACAGAGTGTCACACCCAGCACTGTGACCTCCATGAGCCTCAGACCAAATAGAGGAAGTCTTCCTCTGCCCTGTGTGACATGTGAGGTGTTTGCTGCTGCTGCTAAGTCACTTCAGTTGTGTCTGACTCCACGTGACCCCATAGATAGCAGCCCACCAGGCTCCCCCGTCCATGGGATTCTCCAGGCAAGAATGCTGGAGTGGGTTGCCATTTCCTTCTCCAATGGATGAAAGTGAAAAGTGAAAGGGAAGTCGTTCAGTCGTGTCCGACTCTTAGCCACCCCATGGATTGCAGCCTACCAGGCTCCTCCGTCCATAGGATTTTCTAGGCAAGAGTACTGGAGTGGAGTGCCATTACCTTCTCCATGTGAGGTGTTTAAATGTCTATATTAAGACAGTGCTGGCTAGGTATCGCCACTTGCAGCCAACAATATGCCAACTTTTATAGAAGTTCTGCAAATATAGTTAAATAGATGAGAGAAAATGATAAATACTATCATTCCTCTCAAAGTTTTAGAGTGAATAACAGCAATTCAAAGACTTTACAAAGTTTTTTAACCCCAGTGTTTCATAAATATTTGTAACTATGAGACTTGTCTTATCCATCCTCACTTTCTCTCCTTCTCCCTCTCTTCTTTCCTCCCTCTCTCTCCAAAGACATCTGTTGATGTAACCATTGTCTCTTTTAGTATAACATATCTTGATGGAGCTCATTTTGGAAAACGCTAAAACTATGGTATCAGACATACTCAAGCTCTTTGCTGAAGCCCAAGTTTCTGACTTTTTCCTGCCACCCACACCACCTCTGTAAATTACCACTCCCAGCACATCCGTCTTCGAAGAGCAGACAGCTCACTACCCTCACCTCACTGTGTCTGGAGAAACAGAGCCGCACACTTTGGCCCCCAACTTTGGGCAGATGGTTGACCACTGAGGGCCCCCTCGTGCCCCATGGGAGATCTTCCTAGATGAAGCAGTGACCTCTAATCAGATCATTTACCACCTCTCTCTGCTTCTATTAGAGACAAGCAGAAAAATGTGGGAGCCAGAGGCTGTGCTTAAACTGTCAGCTACAGAAGAGCCATTGTCACCCCGGAGCTGGTTGAGACTAAATTCAGGGAGAATGTATGTGCTTCCTCTCCAGGAGACAGAATGGAGCAGATGGCCTATTAGCCAGAAAGGAGTTTCATTAACATCAGCTGAAACAACTACAAAGAAGCAGCTTTGGTGAATACCACTTGCAGCTTCCAGGGGGACTTGGTTGTTTTTGAACAAAACCTCTACAATTTCCTGTCTTATGCTTTGTTGTTTCTGGGCTGGCGAGGTGGAGAATGAAGCCAGCTTATGCTGTGTTATATTTGTATTGCGTTCTTTGTGTATTACGTTCCACAAAGGCTTCCCTTGTGGGTCAGCTGGTAAAGAATCTGCCTGCAGTGCAGGAGACCTGGGTTCGATCCCTAGGTTGGGAAGATCCCCTGGGGAAGGGAAAAGCTACCCACTCCAGTATTCTGGCCTGGAGAATTCCATAGACTGTATAGTCCATGGGGTCCCAAAGAGTCGGACACGACTGAGCGACTTTCACTCCACGTGTATACAGGTGTTTTCATCTGGTCCCTATGGAAAGCTGTCTTTGCTATCCCCTTATCACAAGAGGAAAATCTACCTTGTTTCACCCCCTAAATCCACAAAGGTTAGAATGTGCATCTTGTGAATTGCTTAATTCATTCAGGGGGTACCTTCATAAAGTCGAATATCTCAGTAACTGCAGAGTGAAATTCACACACCTAGCACAATGAGACACACTGAGTAGTGGAGAGTGACTCTTAGTTTGGAATTAGACCAAGCAGACCACTAATGCCAGGCCTCTTACAGGTGATTTTTCAGTAAGTGACTGGAGTTTTCTAAACCTCTCTGTCCTCGTTTGTAAAGTATGTGTCCTGACCACGCCATAGCATTGTTGTGTGGATTCCACAGAGAAGGCTGAGCTCCTCATCTTATTCTGTGTCTGTAACAAATGGCAACACACTCCAGTATTCTTGCCTGAGAAACCCATGGACAGAGGAGGCTGGTGGGCCACAGTCCATGGGTCTCAAAGAGTTGACATGGCTGAGTAACGAAGCACACACATTTGTAACATTGGGCCTGTTCCCTGGTGAGTCATAAATATGTAATTAATAAATGTTGAATGAAAGGAGGAATGAATAAGGGTTACTGTTTCTCATGGCACTTTCAAATATTACTCCTAGCAACTATAGATATAGTTATTTGGTTTGTGAAATGGCTTGTTTAATATTTTGACACTTGTTTAACTACAAAATGACATAGAAATATAATAATAACTATAATGTTAATTTTTTCTTTTAACACAGATTGTCCAGGATCTAGATAATTTAAATAGATGTTAGAAGATTATAGATTCCCTCTCTCAGGTTGTAGTCAAATGGTTGTCACAGTGTAGACTCAGACCAGTTTATGCCTTCTTGCCTGTCAAGGTGCTCTCTGTTTATGTTCAGCATATGGAAGTTACAGTGTGTATGCTGCTGCTGCTGCTAAGTCACGTCAGTCGTGTCCGACTCTGTGCGACCCCATAGACGGCAGCCCACTAGGCTCTCCCATCCCTGGGATTCTCCAGGCAAGAACACTGGAGTGGGTTGCCATTTCCTTCTCCAATGCATGAAAGTGAAAAGTGAAAGGGAAGTCGCTCAGTCATGTCTGACTCTTTGCGACCCCATGGACTGCAACCCACCAGGCTCCTCCATCCATGGGATTTTCCAGGTGAGAGTACTGGAGTGGGGTGCCATCACCTTCTCTGTACAGTGTGTATAAGAGCTTCCAAAGGTTAGGTTCAGAAGACAGTAGGGATAACAGAATAACTTTCAGGATATATGACTTCATACTTTTGAGGAGTGGCAATATTTCTTACTGACATGAAGGTGGAGGTTCTTGCCATTTATATATTAAGAAACATACTGAGCAAATATATATATTGAGCCAGGCATATATATATATATATATGATATTAATATATATGTATAATAATATATATGTATATTGTGACGTGATGTATATTGTGATAATATATATGTATATTGTGACATGATGACCACAATAAGGTTAGTTACACATCACCTCACATAATTACCTTGTATGTGTGTGTGTTGAGAACATTTAAGATCTACTCTCCTGACAACTTTTAAGCACATAATATAGTATTATTAATTATAATCAACATACTTCATGTTGTTGTTGCTGAGCTACTAAGTCATGTCTGAGTCTTTGTGACCTGCTGGACTGCAGCATGCCAGGTTTCTCTGTCCTTCACTATCTCCCAGAATTTGCTCACTCATGTCTATTAAATCCTTGATGTCATCTATCTCATCCTCTATCACCTACTTATGCTCCTGCCCTCAGTCTTTCCCAGCATCAGGGTCTTTTCCAGTGAGTCAGCTCTTCATATCAGATGGCCAAAGTGATACTACATGTTAGAGCCCTAGAACTTATTCATGTTATATCTGGAAGTTTGTATACTTTGTCCAACATCTCCCCATTTCCTCCAACCCCTGGGACCTGCTAACCACCATCCTACTCTCTGTTTCTATGAGTTTGGCTTTTTTAGGTTTCACATGTAAGTGAGATCATAAAATATTTGTCCTTCTCTGCATTATTTCACTTAGTGCCCTCAGGGTCCATTTATGTTGTCACGAATGACAGGACTTTATTCTTTTTATAGTTGAGTAATATTCCATGTGTGTGTGTGTGTGTGTGTATCACATTTGCTTTATCCATTCATTTGTTGATGGACGTTTAGATTCTTTCCATGTCTTGACTATTGTGAATAATGCTGCAATGAACATGGGAGTACATAAATCTCTTTGAAACACTAATTTGATTTCCTTTGGATGTATACCCAGAACTGGGATTGCTGGCTCTTATAGTACTTCTACTTTTAATTTTTTGAAGAACTTCCACTCTGTTTTCCACAGTGGAATTGGTGCATCAAGTTACATTCCCATCAACAGTGTACAAGGGTTCTCTTTTCTGCACATTCTCACCAACACTTATTATTTGTTGTCTTTTTGATAATAGCCATTTTCAAATGTTTGAGGTGATATCTCATAGTGGTTTTATCTTAACTGCAATGCGGACCTGTTGCAGAGTTTTTAACAGGGCTAAGATTTATGTTTTTTAAAGATTTGTGTTGACTGATGTATGGAGAGTGAATTAGGGTCACGTGAGAGTGAACAGTTCAGAGGTTATTGCTATAAGTCAGATAGAGGATGATGGTGTTCTGGATGCAACAGATGAAGGTAGAAAAAAATGGAGGAATCTGAAATACTTTGGAGGCAGTATCTCTGACTGTTAGAGGAATTGAACATTTGGACAATGGAGGAGAAGATGGATGATAAACATCTCCAGATTTGGGGCCTGAGAAACTGGTTGGATGGAGGAACTACTAGAGGAGTAGTAATTTGATGAGAAAGTTTAGATCTATAAACTCAGGGTAACTTTGCTTTCTTTTTCTTTTTTAATTAAGACTTGAATTTGTAGAGGAGTTTCAGGTTCACAGAAAAAATGGGGTGGTACATTTGTTGTGATTGGTGAACCGACACGGACACCACAGCATAATCACCCAAAGTTCATAATTTACATTAGGGCTCACTCTTGGTGTTATACAGTTTGTGGGTTTGGACAAATGTATAATGACATATATCCTTCATTATCAGACAGAGTATTTTCACTGTCTGACAAATCCTCTGTGTTCTGCCTGTTCACCCCCTGATGCTCCCCTTTTCATCTGCATTTCCACCTCCTCCTGCCAACCACCTAATCTTTATACTGTGGCCATAGTTTTACTTTTCCTGAAATGTCATATAGTTGGAATGAAACAGTATGTAGTTTTTCAGACTGACCTCTTTCACTTAGAAATATGCATTTAGTGCTGGAGAGGGTGTGGAGAAAAGGGAACCCTCTTACACTGTTGGTGAGAATGCAAACTGGTACAGCCACTATGGAAAAGAGTGTAGCGATTTCTTAAAAAAACTGGGAATAGAACTGCCATACGACCCAGCAATCCCACTGCTGGGCATACACCCCGAGGAAACCAGAATTGAAAGAGACAGATGTATCCCAATGTTCACTGCAGCACTATTTACAATAGCTAGAACGTGGAAGAAACCTAGATATCCATCGGCAGATGAATGGATAAGGAAGTTGTGGTATATATACACAATGAAATATTCAGTTCAGTTCAGTCGCTCAGTCATGTCTGACTCTTTGCAACCCCATGAATTGCAGCACGCCAGGCCTCCCTGTCCATCACCAACTCCTGGAGTTCACTCAGACTCATGTCCATCGAGTCAGTGATGCCATCCAGCCATCTCATCCTCTGCCGTCCCCTTCTCCTCCTGCCCTCAATCCCTCCCAGCATCAGAGTCTTTTCCAATGAGTCAACTCTTTGCACGAGGTGGCCAAAGTACTGGAGTTTCAGCTTTAGCATCATTCCTTCCAAAGAAATCCCAGGGCTGATCTCCTTCAGAATGGACTAGTTGGATCTCCTTGCAGTCCAAGGGACTCTCAAGAGTCTTC
>NW_011494707.1:2864055-2864581 GCF_000754665.1 Bison bison bison | reverse complement strand
TTGGCAATAAGGAGTTCATGATCTGAGCCACAGTCAGCTCCTGGTCTTGTTTTTGTTGACTGTATAGAGCTTCTCCATCTTTGGCTGCAGAGAATATAATCAATCTGATTTCGGTGTTGACCATCTGGTGATGTCCATGTGTAGAGTCTTCTCTTGCGTTGTTGGAAAAGGGTGTTTGCTATGACCAGTGCATTTTCTTGGCAAAACTCTATTAGTCTTTGCCCTGCTTCATTCCGTATTCCAAGGCCAAATTTGCCTGTTACTCCAGGTGTTTCTTGACTTCCTACTTTTGCATTCCAAAAAGGACATCTTTTTTGGGTGTTAGTTCTAAAAGGTCTTGTAGGTCTTCATAGAACCATTCAACTTCAGCTTCTTCAGCATTACTGGTTGGGGCATAGACTTGGATTACTGTGATATTAAATGGTTTTCCTTGGAAACGAACAGAGATCATTCTGTTGTTTTTGAGATTGCATCCAAGTACTGCATTTCCAACTCTTTTGTTGACCATGATGGCTACTCCATTTCT
>NW_011494707.1:2848636-2863955 GCF_000754665.1 Bison bison bison | reverse complement strand
TTTGACCACTTCCAATTTGCCTTGATTCATGGACCTGACATTCCAGGTTCCTCTGCAATATTGCTCTTTATAGCATTGGACCTTGCTTCTATCACCAGTCACAGCCACAGCTGGGTATTGTTTATGCTTTGGCTCCATCCCTTCATTCTTTCTGGAGTTATTTCTCCACTGATCTCCAGTAGCATATTGGGCCCCTACTGACCTGGGGAGTTTCTCTTTCAGTATCCTATCATTTTGCCTTTTCATACTGTTCATGGGGTTCTCAAGGCAAGAATACTGAAGTGGTTTGCCATTCCCTTCTCCAGTGGACCACATTTTGTCAGACCTCTCTACCATGACCCGCCCATCTTGGGTTGCCCCACGGGCATGGCTTAGTTTCACTGAGTTAGACAAGGCTGTGGTCCTAGTGTGATTAGATTGACTAGTTTTCTGTGAGTATGGTGTCAGTGTGTCTGCCCTCTGATGCCCATCTTGCAACACCTGCCCTCTGATGCCCTCTTGCAACACCTACCTCTTGGGCGTGGGGAATCGCTTCACAGCTGCTCCAGCAAAGTGCAGCCAATGCTCCTTACCTTGGATGAGAGGTATCTCCTCACCGCCGCCCTTCCTGACCTTCAACGTGGGATTGCTCCTCTAGGCCCTCCTGTGCCCATGCAGCCAAGGTGTGGGGTTGCTCCTCCCTGCTGCCGTCCCTGGCCTCGGGCGTTGGGTAGCTCCTCCCGCCCACCGCCCCTGACCTCGGTCGCTGGGTAACTCCTCTCATCGCCGCCCCTGACCTCGGAGGCTGGGTATTTCCTCTCGGCCACTCCCTCTGACCTCGGACGCAGGGTAGCTCCTCTCGGCTGCCACCCCCCTCCCCCGACCTCAGACGCGGGGTATCTCCTCTCGGCCGCCCACCCTGACCTCAGACGTGGAGTAGCTCCTTTCGGCCGTCCCTGCGCCGTTGCAGTCTGGAACTCTCGGCTGCTGCCCCTGACCTCGGACGTGGGGTAAGTCCTCTTGGCCACCGCCCTTCAGGCATGGGGTCCTCCCAGCTTCTGCCCCTGACCTAGGACATGGGGTAGTTCCTCTCGGCTGCTAGCGTGCCAGTCGCAGCCGCCTGCGCTTAGCGCGCCGGTGAAATATTACTCAACTATAAAAAAGAATGTATTTGAGTCAGTTGTAATGAGGTGGATGAACCTGGAGTCTATTATACAGAGTGAAGTAGGTCAGAAAGAGAAGCACAAATACTGTATGTTAATGCATACATATGGAATTTCGAAAGACCATAACGATGGTCCTATATGCAGGGCGGCATATAGGACACAGATGTAAAAAACAGACTTTTGGACTATGTGGAGAAGGCAAGGGTGGGATGATTTGAGAGAATAGCATTGAAACATGTATATTACCATATGTAAAATAGATAACTAGTGCAAGTTCAGTGCATGAAGCAGGGCACCCAAAGCTGGTGCTCTGGGACAACCCAGAGGGATGGGTGGTGAGGGAGGTGGATGGGGGATTCAGGATGGGAGGACACATATGTACCCATGGCTGATTCATGTCAATGTATGGCAAGAGTCATTGCAATATTGTAAAGTAATTATCCTCCAATTAAAATAATTTAATTAAAAAAAAGAAATATGCATTTAAGGTTCGTCCCTGTTTTTCATGACTTGATAGTTCATTTCTTCTTAGCACTGAATAACATTCCATTGTCTGGATGTCCACAGTTTGTTTATCCATTCCTCTACTAAGGAACATGTTGGTTACTTCCAAGTTTTGGCAGTCATGAGTAAATCTGCTGTAAACATCCACGTGCAAGTTTTTGTGTGGACATAAGTTTTCAACTCATTAAGGTAAACAGTGGCTCATACAAGAAAGAATCTGCCTGCAGTGCATAAAACTGGGGTTTAATCCTTGGGTCAGGAAGATCCCCTGGAGAAGGGAATGGCTACCCACTCTAGTATTCTTGCCTGGAGAATTCCAGGGACAATGAAGCCTGGTGGGCTACAGTATATGGGGTCTCAAAGAGTCAGACATGACTGAGTGACTAACACTTTCATTTTCATGATTGTTGGATCATATGGTAAGAGTATGTTTAATTTTGTAAGAAATCATCAAACTGTCTTCCAAAGTGGCCTTGGCATTTTGCATTCCCACCAGCAATGAGAAATTCCTGTTGCTTCACATGCTTCTTAGCATGTGATTTTGTCAGTATTCTGGATTTTCACTAGTAGGTATGTAGTGGTAATGTTTTAATTTGCATTTCCCTGATGACATATGATGCACAGCATATTTTTATAAGCTTATTTGCTATCTGTATATCTTCTTTGGTGAGGTATCTGTTAAAGTCTTTGGCTAGTTTTTAATTGTTTTTTTGTTTTCTTACTGTTGATTTTAAGAGTTTCTTGTTTATTTTACACATGAAAAGATGTTCAACATCACTCATTATCAGAGAAATGCAAATCAAAACCACAATGAGGTACCATCTCACGCCAGTCAGAATGGGTGCTATCAAAAAGTCTACAAACAATAAATGTTGGAGAGGGTGTGGAGAAAAGGGAAGCCTCTTACACTGTTTGTGGGAATGCAAACTAGTACAGTCACTATAGAGAACAGTGTGGAGATTCCTTAAAAAACTGGAAATAGAACTGCCATACGACCCAGCAATCCCACTGCTGGGCACACACACGGAGCAAACCAGAATTGAAAGAGACACGTGTACCCCAATGTTCATCGCAGCACTGTTTATAATAGCCAGGACATGGAAGCAACCTAGATGTCCATCAGCAGATGAATGGATAAGAAAGCAGTGGTACATATACACAATGGAGTATTACTCAGCCATTAAAAAGAATACATTTGAATCAGTTCTAATGAGGTGGATGAAACTGGAGCCTATTATACAGAGTGAAGTAAGCCATAAAGAAAAACACCAATACAGTATAGTAACACATATATATGGAATTTAGAAAGATGGTAATGATAACCCTGTATGTGAGACAGCAAAAGAGACACAGATATATAGAACAGTCTTTTGGACTCTGTGGGAGAGGGCAAGGGTGGGATGATTTGGGAAAATGGCATTGAAACGTGTATAATATCATATAAGAAGTGAAGCGCCAGTCCAGGTTTGATGCAAGATACAGGATGCTCAGGGCTGGTGCACTGGGATGACCCTGAGGGATGGGATGGGGAAGGAGGTGGGAGGGGTTCAGGATGGGGAAGAGATGTACACCCATGGCTGATTCATGTCAATGTATGGCAAAAACCACTACAATATTTAAAATAATTATCCTCCAGTTAAATAAATAAAAGAGTTTCTTGTTTATTTTGTATAACAGTCCTTTATCAGATATATACTTTGCAATTATATTCTCTCAGTCTGTGGCTTGTCTTCTTGTTCTCTTGACATTATTATTATCAATGCAGAAGTTTTTACTTTTAATGAAATCCAGCTTATTAATTATTTATTTTGTGAATTCTGTCTTGGTGTTGTATTTAAAAGTTATCACTATACCCAAGATCATCTAGATTTTTCCCCTGTGTTCTCTTCTAGGAGTTTCATAGTTTTGCATTTTGCATTTAGGTTTGTATTTCATTTTGAGTTAATTTTTGTGAAGGGTGTGAGTTTTGTGTCTAGATTAATTCTCTTGCATGTGGATGTACAGTAGTTCCAGCACCATCTGTTGAAAAGATTACCATTGCTCTATTGTATTGTCTCTGCTCCTTTGTCAAAGATCTGTTGGTTATATTTATGGGGATCTATATCTGTGGTCTCTGTTCTCTTTCACCAATCTATTCCTCTATTATTTCACCAGTTCCGCACTGTCATGATTATTATAACTTTATATTGTCATGAAATCAAGTAGTACCAGTCTCCCATCTTTGTTTTTCAATATCTTGTCGGTTATTCTGTTTCTTTTGCCTTTATTTATTTATTTTTTGGGTAACTTTTAGAATCAGTTTGTCAGTATCCACAAAATAACTTGCTAGGATTTTGATTGGAATTGTTTTGAATCTATAGATCAAGTTGGAAAGAACTGACAATTTTGAAAAGTTGAATCTTCTTATTCATGAGTTTGGAAATATGTCCTTTATCTTATATTTAAAAACATATCTGGGTTGTTTTCAAAAGATTCAACTTCTCATTTTTTCTTAGCAGCTGCAGGATATATTCATTGACAAGGAAAGTGAAATTTACATCTGTAATTCTTATGTTTTTATTTTTGAAAGCACACTTGTTATTGGTTGTGTTATGTTTCTTAGTACTTTTGATGCAGATGTTACAGATAGGCCTACGTTAACTACCACACATTCATTTTATTGAGCTGCATCAGGAGAAATGTGGGGAAATCAGTCATACTTTATGATGAAAGCAAGTCTACTTGGCATTATTTGGCAGAGATGCTGGTTAGATTTCTCAGGTTATTAGAGACAAAGAGCAACTAGGGTGAAAATTTCTGTTTATCCCTTCACTAAGAGCCAGTCATATTAGAAGATTTTTCACAGTGGGAGGAATGGTTGAAGGCAGATTAAGTGTTCCAACCTGCCAGAATCCTTCAACAGACTCTTTCCATACTTGGTAGCATTTGCCAGTGGGCTCCATTCATGTAAGGAATATGGTACTTATTCCTTAGCTTTTGAAAGGAGCTTACAGCCCCTTTCAGTTCCACTAAAATGTTTACTTTGATGAAGAATGGTTTATTTTAATTCCTAGGCCTATGGAATTAAATAATTGATAAATTTCTAAAATTGGTGCTTATTTTCTTGGTAGAAAATTTAAAAAGATTTTACTTGAATAAAAGCAATCTATAGTTGAGGTCAAAGTGGGAGATTCAAAAGCTATCTTAAAGAGAATCAGGTGACTTCATTTATTTGCTCAAGGTGATAATCTGAATTAAATGGCATTGAGACACATTGCTAATCATACACTGAAATATCAAAATTGGGTACCAATCACCAGAAATTCCAATATAAATATATTTTGGATCATTTATTGAGTATATTCCAAGTTTCCCATTTATAGATTGTATGTCAAAACAGACAGTTCAAAAATATCAAGTTTAAGATCTATTCTTCATGCAGTGCAAGAGTTAAGTCATTGTGTGAAATATTACATTACCTTAGTAACCAGAATGGGGATGTGGAGAGTGCCATGCTGCTGCTGCTGCTAAGTCACTTCAGTCGTGTCCAACTCTGTGTGACCCCATAGGTGGCAGCCCACCAGGCTCTCCCGTCCCTGGGAGAGTGCCATACACATTTAAAATCTCTTAAATTATTTGACATATGAAAATCCATCTGTGTTACTGTTTATGTAAAAAAGCTCTTCCTATTTCCTTGGCAGCAGCAATTAAGCTTCATTTATTCCAAGCTTAATGATCACAAAATATGGTGCATATACTCAATAAACTTAATTATGAAGACTACTGAGTCCTCCTTGGTAAATTAAATATATTTAAAACCCTCCTCCATGAAATTTAGAAACTTCAGATTCATGAAAGGCTATTTAAGAAATACTGAGATTAGGACAGAAGGAAAGAGAATAAAGTTGTAGGATTTAAGCCGAGGTTAAAAATAATTTTGCAATTCACCAGTCCTTTATTGAGAGTAAGCAAAGGTAATTATACTCAAAAGTGAGAGACAATATTTATTTCATTTGTTATCATTACCTGGATATATTTGCTTCCAAGAGTTACTGTAACAAAGCTCTACAGCTGGGTGTCTTAAAACAACAAAAATTTATTCGGCCTGAGATAAACTCAGGACCTTTAACTATATGCATCTTTGAACCTTGCTCTTAAGTTTCTGCTATCAGTTCAGTACTTACTGATATGTTTGACCTATTTGATCACTGGTAATATCCCAGCTTGAGATATTAGTTGTTTTAAATTGCTGGAACACAAAGTTAAATCCTGTGTTTGAAGAAAACCAGGAGAAATCTTCATAATTCTCCTCCTGGTACTTAAATACTAATCGTGAATTCTGCACTCCAGCACAGATTACAAGTAACAGTATTTTACTCACATACAATATGCTGATGTTGAGCTTTCTTCTCCTGATATCTGTGAGCCTAGAGTTACTGGTGTCAAAGTCTTTTCCACTGTGCACAGCCTAGGATACTATTGGTAGAGACTGATGGGGATATCTGTTAAAAACTTCACTTTTTAGTGCCCATTACAAACTGATGATCTGTACTAATTTAGGATTGAAATTTAATTATGTTTACATTTAGGCTATCAATGTCAGCTTCTATAAAAATGATTACTTTTATATTTTGAGTCACCTAACATTAAATATAATTTTTCTATTTATTCATCCTTACAGCATCCCTGCTCTCCTCTCTACTTGTCACAGTACTTTGCATATGGTAGGTTAAATAAATATTTAGTAAAAAACAAAGAAAATGATAGTAGAAAATTTTTGAAAACTTTCACCTACTACAAAGGGGGCATATTTTAAACAATTTGCTTTTAGAATTTCATTAAACTAACATTTACTATGAACTTATTGCATTTGAGATATTTTCCTAGGTAATGATAATGAATGGGACCTGGTCCTGGAGCTCATGGTCAAGTTAGGGAGATGGCCAGAAGTACAGGATTGTCACCAACTATGGTGCTACTTATATAAGTCTCTAGTTGACTCTGCACTTTCCCCATTTCCTAGGATGAGTGTGGACTTTCCCTTTCACTACCTGTTTAAAACCTCCCACCCCTGTTACATTCTGGATTTTCTGGAGTGTGGAGAGGTTTGATGGGGTGAGAACCAAGTAATGTCTGCTGGTGTGGGAGTACTGAGTGGTCAAGGGTGAGGTGATGGAGCAGAGGGGAGAGGAGAAGGACATCCTCTGTGGTGTAGAAGAGGGATCAGGTGGGATCCTGCTCACAGACCCTGGTGTAGGACATGCAAGACTCTCTTTGAAGGTGAAAACTGAGCTGGCCTTGGGCAAGGACTCAGTTCACATGACTTCCATTGGTTCTCAGGCCCCCAGCTCTTTTAATTTCCTTTGCCCTGATTGCTCCCCTTTTTCCTAGTAGCCTTGAGTCCCCCCCTTCCCTCTGCCATACAGATTCTCCTCTATTCTCTTCTTCCATAAAAGAACTTATTTGCAAGATGTCTCCTTACCCTCCCCCGCCCCCCGCCGCCCAGTTTTTTCCTAAAGCTTTTGGAGGTCAGGAATCAAACCTTCAAAGGGGGAATATATTTTCTTTCATTCTTTGACTGCAACAAAAGAGGGGAAGAAGAATATTTCCATTTCCATATTAAAACAGGTTAGCACATTGATAATTGACACTTAGACACAAACAATTATGGTAGGAATCCAGTGAGCTTTAGTAGAGGCAGATAGAAAAGTTTATGAGAGCTATAAACTTAGTCAAAGCTATGGGTTTTCCAGTAGTCATGTACAGATGTGAGAGTTGGACCTTAAGGAAGGCTGAGCACTGAAGAATTGATGCTTTCAAATTGTGGTGCTAGAGAAGACTCTTGAGAGTCTCTTGGACAACTAGGAGATCAAACCAGTCAGTCCTAAAGGAAATCAACCGTGAATATTCATTGGAAGGACTTTATGCTGAAGCTCCAATACTTTGGCCACCTGATGCAAAGAGCTGACTCACTGGAAAAGATTCTGATTCTGGAAGAGATTGAGAGAAGGAGAATAAGGGGGTGACATAGGATGAGATGGTTGGATGGCATTGCCGACTCAATGGACATGAGTTTGAGAAAATTCTGGCACATAGAGAAGGACAAGAAAGCCTGGTGTGCTGTAGTCCAAGGGATCGCAAAGAGTCGAACATGACTGAGTGACTGAACAACAACAACAGCAGCATGAGAGCAAAGTGGAGGGAGCCAGAGGTGAGTGCAGCCTTCCCTGGGGGAGTGGTGTTGGACGTGGGTTGGCAGATGTGTAGGATTTTAAGAGGGAATTCCAAGTGGGACAAAGATGTGCAAGGAGCCATAGAGGAAAGAGCTTTGGGCAGGCAGGAGTGGATTCTGTGGGGCAGTGGTGGGCGCTGCGTCAGGGGGGCTCAGGAAGAGCTGACTGTGATGGGCCATGTAAGATGCGCTAAGGAGTTGGGTCTTGACCTTCCAGGCAATGAGAAACTATTACCTAAAACAGAGGCACCCTTTCCTGCCCTCCCTCTAAATCAGTCTAGATGTTAATAGCATCCCTCAGCCTCACAATAAATTTGGGATCGTCCTGCCAACTCGGGCTCACCCCGAGAAGCTGGTGAACAGCTGTCATCTAGTAAATGAACCATATGTTTAGTAGGAAAGGCTCTGCCTTCTCGCATTCCTCCCAGCCTGTCTAGTTAATCAATACTTGTATATCAACAGAGAGCTGAAGAAAAAGAAGGGAAGATAAATTATAGTTGTTGAGTAAGATGGAACCTGCAGATTCATGGAGGCCTTCGAGGGAAAGGCAAGGTCTAATCGGCATTTCTTATCTTCTTGGCTTGGGTTCAGGTGATGAATGGAAATGGATTGATGGACACTGGTGACAAGGCCTGGAGCTCCCAGAGTGATGAACTCCTGCCACCCTTGTCTGCTCACTCTGTGCAAAATGAGGAGTTGGCCTCACTTTTTCCTTTGTTTTCCTCTTGCTGTCAAATAACTTAAAAAATCATTTGAAAAATGAGTTAAAGAGTCATCACTTGTCCTGCCATGTTGGTTAAGAGAGTAAGTTTAAATCCCAAAATAATTTTAAGTAACCCATTTAGAAGTAATACCAAAAAGGTTAATATTTATCAGGAAGGATACACATTTAAGTTTTGCCCTTTTCAGATATCATCTAGGGGGATATTTATCCTTTCAGGTCTCACTTTATCTACACAGTTTTTGTCTTGAACACATCCTGGTGCCTCGCAGGCCTGACCGGGTGTATTTACTGTGGTAGAGCTTCTGTAAATCTTGTCTGCGGATGGGTACAGCCAGCGACTGCCTGGGTGAATTATTACATATGTGAGCATGAAAACGAAGTGCTCACTTGAAGGGCACAAATGTTGGGAGTTACCTGAGGGCATTTTGAAAATGGCACGTGTCTGTAACTATGATTTCAAAAAGGACATCTCATCTAATTAAAGGCAGTAGGCATCACATTAAAGTTGTAAATTATGTGCTTGGAATTTCATTTGGGATTCCACACGAAATCTCATTTCAGACATTTACCTGGACATTTGAATCTGGGTAAAGTGAGAGATGCCTCTGGACTCTATTTTTAAGGGCAGATATCCACTGGCTTCCATTGCAATAATTCTTGAGCTTTCCTGGCAGAACTTCTCCCCAGCCTTTCCTCTCCTGTTGATTTCCCCTTTTGGTGGCTGTTGGCCTGATGCTGTCAATGTTAGGATGAAGGCAGAAAGGTAGTTGACTAACAACCATCATTGGTGGGGGTGGATAGGAAGCCCAGGGGTAAAGAAAGGTATTGCTGTTTCTGTTTTTCTTTTCCTTTTAAAAAGTTTTCATTTTGTACATTTTTTTGTTCTGTCACTCAGTTGTGCTGGACTCTCTTCGAACCCATGAACTGAAGATCTCCCAGAGTCTGCTCAGACTCATGTCCATTGAGTCAACGATGCCATCCAACCATCTTATCCTTTGCCGCCTCCATCTCCTCCTGCTCTTAATCTTTCCCAGCATCAGGGTCTTCATATTGAAGTATGGTTGATTAACAGTGTTGTGTTAGTTTCAGGCATACAGAAAAGTGATTCAATTATGCAAACACATGTTTTCTAACTAAAAAGTGTGGGCAGTTGCCCAGGGGGTGTCAATGTAGGTTCTGCCTTTATTTAGAATCCTAACATCTTAGAATCTCATATGCCTGGGATCACACTTGAGATTTGGATTTAGTAATTTTGAGTGGGGAATCCCAGAAATCTGGCTGTAAATCAGACATTCCAGGTGATTATTTTTTTAATAGAATGTTGTTTATTTTTAAAAGTTTTATTATTATAGAAAATTTTAAGTAGTAACAAAAATAAAGTTAAATAATGAATGTCCATGCATCCATCACTCACTTTTATCAATTATCAATATTTTTTATCTATGTACCCATTAAGAGTTTTCCCCTATATATTTTAAAACCAATCCAGATAGCAGGTTTTTTCATCCATCTCTGGGATCAGAGTTTTCAGGGGCTCCCATTATGCAGGTGTGAGTGACTACTCACAGAGTTGATCTCAGTCTCTGATCCTCAGCCTTTGGATGTTGACTAGCACTGCTGATACCAAAGCCCTTATCCTAAAGCATAGTGGTAACACCTAAGGTGGCCAGCCTCCACTCTGCAGCTATTTGGTGTGGCCTGCATTTACTCAAAATCACATTGTTGGACTATTCTGTGTGACCCAAAGCCAAGGCAAACAAAGATACACCTACGAGGCATCACGTTTCAAGAGCTTAGAGATTATATCCCAGAAGCTAAGGGCAAAGAACAGACCTCTTTTAACCCTTTTTGAGCACAGTTAACTTTTTTTTTTTTTTTACTGTATACCTATTACATTATTATTATTATAACAGAAGGAGAAACCATAACCTGCTCACCAGGGGTACCATTTAGAGTCATTCAGGAGCCATTCATCCCTCCTTAGGAGTGGAAGATCATTCTTGGGCTTGTTCAGGGTCAGCCCAGCACATGTGGTTGGGGGAGAGAAGATGAGCCTGTGAGAGGAAGGAATTGCCTTCTCTGTGTCCCCATTCTGTTAGCATATTGGGCAAGTGGTGATTATAAACACTGCAAATTCTACTTAATAAGTTAGTTTTTCTCAGGGGGTCTGAGATATTAAACCAAAGAAAACCAATACCATCTTTGGTCATAACAAAAGTGATGAAAAACAGTTACACTATAAGAAATGATTAGTCTTGAGTTGAGGTGTTATAAAATTAATGGACATTGTGGAATCTTAGTTTTCTTCTGAACCCTCCAAAAAGTGGTGGTGTTGATTTTTACAACTGGAATTAAAAAGAACTCTAGGTCACTTAACTCTTCCTCTTGCTCACTAAAAACTTCACTTAATCATCTCAGCCAGACTGAAACCTCTCCTAATTACAGAACCTCTCAGGAAAATCTGTTAGATGGGGCTCCTTTTCACTCTTATCAGAGATAATTGCAAAAATGTGCATTAACCATAGGTTATTGAGCAGATACCCCACTGCTTGCTAGGGCACCCAAACGAAAGGATTTATCCTAAGCGTCTGCCTTTGGCCAATGGAAGGAGCTTTGATGATGAGTCCTTGCTAGCAGAAACCTTGTTTTACTCTTGTCTGCACTCTCAGTGCCCATCCCAGGGCTTGGCAGTCAGTGGGCTTTGCCTGAGAGCCTTCAAAAGGAATCCTAAAGTAATGGTTTCTGTATAAAGGTTTACTGTGTCTAGGTTAGCTTTAGTTTGAAAAACTTTTGAAAGAGCCTGTTTTATTAGTTACTGAAATGATCCACACTACGTGGCTCAGCTGGTAAAGAATCCACCTGCAATGTGGGAGACTTTATCCACGGGATCGCAGAGGGCAGATACACTGAGCGACTGTCACGTTCACACTTTCACTTTTACATGCAGAAAAGGAACTGGAAGCCTGTCATGGCATAAAATGTTGGGAATTTCTTTAACAAATTAAGCAAATTAAACAAATTAAACTTACTTTCACGGTGCTGAAGTATCACTGAAATAATAGCCAATTGAGAGTTGATGGGAAGAGGAGAGAATGAAAAACTTAATAACATAGTAAACATACAAGAATAATTAGTAAAACTTGGTATCAACTTAATTAGCTTAAAATAATAATAATTTATTTATATGTATATTTTAAAATGGGGTGTTTTAGCCTTCTTGGTCCTTTTATTTAAAAAAACTTTTTTAATTGGCTGATAATTGTTTTACAGTATTGTGTTGGTTTCTGCCAAACATCAACATGAATCAGTCATAGGTTTTTATTGAAATATTTCACATGTAAATTAAGTCATTCTTTTTCTGACTTATTTCACTTAGTATGCATCTAGAGATCCATCCATGTGTTGCAAATGGCAAGATTTTTTTTATGGCTTGGTAGAATTCAACTCAATCTTTTTATGTAGTACTCATCTTCTTTATTCATTTGTCTGTTGATGAACACTTAAGTTGCTTCCATATCTTGACTATCGGAAATAATGCTGCAGTGAACATTCACTTATCTTTTTGAATTAGTGGGTTTTTTTTCCCTTTGGGTAAATACCCAGGAGTAGAATTGCAGGATCATATAGTAGTTCTATTTTAAATTTTTGAGGGACCTCCATACCGTTTTCCACAGTGACTGTATTGATGTACATTCCCACCAACAGTGCACAAGGCTCCCTTTTCTCCACATCCTTGCCAACACTTATTTGTAGTCTTTTTGATGATAACCATTCTAAAAGGTGTGAGGTGATATCTCATTGTGGTGTTGAATCCTTGGCATTAGTGATGTTGAATTCTTTTCATATATCTGTTGGCCATCCGTATGTCTTTGGAAAAATGTCTATTCAGATCCCCTGCCCATTTTCTAACTGGATTGTTTGTCCTTTTTGATATTGAGTTGTATGAGTTCCTTGTATACTTCGGGAATTAACCTCATATTAGATATGTTGTTTAAAAATATCTTCTCGAATTCACCAGGCTGCCTTTTTATTTTGTGGATAGTTTCCTTTGCTGTGCAAACCCTTTTTAGTTTGATGTAGTACCATTTGTGTATTAAAATTTTGAAAACAGTTTTATTGAGCTATGATTTATATACCATATAAAGTATTAAATTCCACTCATTTAAAGTATTAAATTCAGTGTTTTTAAAAATATATTTAAAGATATGTGCAACTGCCACTGCAGTCAGTTTTAGAATATTTTCATCACCTCAGACAGAAATTCCGTACCCCTTAATTATCATTCTCTTATCTTCCCCTGCCTTCTCCAGCCCTAAGTAATCGCTAATCTCTGTTATATCTCTGTAGATTTCCCTGATTTGGACATTTCGTATGATCGGAATCATATAATATGTGGTCTTCTGTGTCTGGCTTATTTTGCTTAGGACAAAATCTCTGCTTATTTGTTCTATAGCATGTATCAATGCTCCATCTGTATGGCTTCATAGTATTCCACTATAACACATTTGTATGATACATTTTATTTTCTATTTATCATCATTTGATGGATATTTGGGTTGTTCCCATCTTTTGGCTAATATGAATAACATTGTAGAAAATGCTCTTGTACAAGTTTTTGTGTGTACATATGATTTCATTTATCTTGGGTATATACCTGGGAATGGAATTGCTGGGCTTTTGACAATTCTGTGTTTAATTGAGGAGCAGCCAGACTATTTTCCAGGATGGCTGAATTATTTTACATTTCCACTAGCAGTGTATGAGAATTCTGAGATGTCTACATCCTTGCCAAAACTAATTTTCCATTAAATTTTTTTTTAAATTACAGCCATCCATGTGGATGTGAAATGGTCTCTCATTGTGGTTTTGATTTTCATTTTCTTCATGACTAATGAGATTGGGCCTCTTTTCATGTGCTTATTGGCCATTTGTGTATCTTCCTTGTAGAAATGTCTATTTTTCATTTTTCTTATTCAATTCTCCTTAAGCTTCATCTGAAAAATGAGGTTGTAATGCCTAGTTGTTAATAGAACTAAATGAAATGGTACATATAGCCGTTTAGTCTGTGTCAGCTCTTAATTAATAATTCTCATTATTGTCATCACTTACAACAACTCTGAACCTCTGTCTTTTCATCTCTATTGTCCTAAAACTCTGTGATATTTTCCCTAGTATACCACAATTATAAAAGTAATCACTGGTATTTAACATTAAATCATATTCTGTGCTAAGTCCTAATGGATAGATTTATTTGATTCCTGCAGACTATAATCTTGATATCTGATACAGATCTTCCCCAGCTTGAAGCATTAATGAGAGTGAAATGGACATCCTGGGAGATCATTTGGAGACCCAGTGTTTGAACCTCAGATTCCAGGTAGTTCAGGGATGGCGTTAAAGGCCTGTAACTGGAATGTCACACCAAGAAATCTCAAGAATTAGGTAGAACAAGAGTTAAGTAAATCTTTAGTAATAATTATGGATGGAAAAACACTGTCTAGCATAGCTAACTCTTAAAATAATAACAGTCACTTGCATAGCACTTACTTTGTGCTGTACCCTTTTATAAGATACATATAATACACTTATTTAACCTTCACACAAAATGTTGAGTAAATGGAATGAACAGATTCTTAATAAGTGCTTCTTTTGTGCCAGGCAGGCCCTCTCCTCTATGCTGGCAAACCAAGTGGTGAGCCAAAAGCACAGTTTCTACCTTCAGCGTCTGCAGTGTAGATAGAGAGATGACGTGGCTCAACTGATTCCATCAGTGATTGTGGATTACACTGAGATGGGAGCCACAGAGGCATGAACATGGTGCCGTGCAAATGCATGCTGGAGGGGAATTGCCTTTCTGGGGAAATAGATGAGCTGAGAGATGAAAGGAGTGTGTTGGCTGGGGTAGAATGAGATGCCAGAAGAAAGAGTAGGAGCCAATGTCCTGTGGCTGGAGGAAGCAATGTGAAGCTGAGAAACTGAAAAGTCAGGGTGTCTGGAATACAGAGAGCAAGGGGAGCATCCATGAGGTGAGCAAGAGCCCTGTAAGCCTCAAGGATTTTGGTCTTTGTTTTGAGAGCACAGGGAGTGATTGAAAGATTATAATTAGGGGGATAACATGACCAGATTTCTGTTGCTATGGCTGCAACATGAGAAATAAAGGGGAAGGGGCCCAAGGGGGCTGGGAAGACCAGCACAGATGAAGACTTAAGTGAGCAAGTTGGGGGCGTCCATGTTCATTAGGTGGATGACTCTACTGGCACGATTCACCTTTGTAAGGTTTGGGTATTTGTCTTCCCAGTCATAACACAGGCTGTCTTCCAGGTGCCAGCAAGCATCTGACAGGAAAAATCAATTTTGTGGACATATATGCATATGACCCAGAGACAGAACATGGAAATACTGAGCTCATCCATGATGCTGTTCTGTTATAAATCTTATAATGCCTGAGATACAGCTCCTCTCTTGGTGCCTTTTTAGCTCTTGACATCCTGCTCAAAGGACCTAATTTTGAGTCCATTTCTTCCTTGATTTCTTTTCCCAGCACTCTGCCCCTCTTTGATCTCTCCTTCTCTGAACTCCTATTAGAGTTTGTCATCTATTTCTAGTTTAGGTTTTTCAAGGTCAAAGCTTAGAGTCTTTACTGCAATTGGACCTCCCGCTGTCCCCAGGTGAATATACCTTTTTATGACCTCATGTTTCTGACAGCTGGGTTCTCCACAGGGAAGGTTAACGGCG
>NW_011494707.1:2830143-2848536 GCF_000754665.1 Bison bison bison | reverse complement strand
ATATATATATATATATATATATATATATATATATTAGCTTATATGAATAATCACTGAATTTAAATAAATGTTCAGTTATTACCACTACTACTGAGATAGAGACTCCTCCTTGCCCCTGCCCCCCACCCCCACACCTTTTGGTCTGTTCTCAATTCTGTAATCTGAATACTTATAAAAGTGCCTGGCACAAAGTAAGTTGCTCAATAAATGTTGCATGAATGAGTGGATAGCTGAATGAGTAAATGGAGAATTTTCTGCATGTCAAGCACGTTCTATGTGCTTAACTTGGATAATTTTCCCTTAACCATTATAGCAGCTCTAGGATCTGAGTTTAGTATTATCTTTCTAAAGCAGTGCTGTCCAACAGAAATATAATATGAGTCATGTGTGAAATTTCAAATTTTGTTGTATAGCTACATTTTAAAAGGCTTTAAAAAGCAACATTAATTTTATAGTATATTTAATGTAGTTAAAGCATTTAATATTTAATCAATATAAAATATAAATAAAGTTTCATTTTGCCTATTTTGTCCTTTATCTCTGAAACGTAGTGTGTATCTCACACTTATAGCACATCTCTGCTCAGAGTGGCAATAGTTCTAGTGTTCATTAGCTACATGTGGCTCCCAGCCATTGGCCAGCAGAACTCCAGAATCTAGGATGGCTCTAACTTAAGAAATACCTAGATATCATTAGGCAAACTTATTAATCCTTAATCATTATCAAGTTTCAGTCAATATAACCCAATAATTCTGTGAGGCTTGAATACAAGGTATTTTTTAGTTCCTGATGAATCTTTCTTCTCATTGACCTTCTTTTGGACTTGCTGTCTGATCCAGGACTTGAGGCCACCTTGCCGTCAAAGCCCCTCCAGAGGGATGTCCCCAGCCTGATTCTTCCCTGTGATTGGTACCAATAGTACCAACAATCTGTTCACATTGCTAAGACCACTGGGAGAAAGGAAAACATGGCCTTTGTCTTGCCTGGTCCTGCTGGGTCCTGAGCACTGGATCCCTCCCTGGTTCTCCTTGGCTCCCTTGTATACAGTGATCAAATTGGAAGGGAAAGAAAACTACACATTTGCCTCATGTGTGTGCCTTTTCCACCAGAAGTCTTTTCCTATCATTTTGAATTTAGAGTTGTGTCATTTCTACATTTAAGTTGAATAATTCTATCAATGATTACAACCCTGGATGCCATACTTTAGGTTGGACAAAGACTGCTTTTAAAAAGGAGAAATCTTATATTTAAAAAAAAAATTTCTGTTACAAATTAGTGCTTATATTTTTCAGATATAAGAAATGATTACCACCCATTTAGCACTTGGTCATTGTTCAGCTTTCTATTGCTATGAAACAAATAAAGCCCAAATTTAGGGACTTAAAACATTTGTTTATGTAGTTCATGATTTTTTGGGTTAGAAATTTTGGAAGGGCTCAACTGGATGGTTCATCTCGTGGCTGGGGAAAGATCTACTTCCAGGATAGCTTCTTCACCTCCAAGTGCCTCAGTACTTCTTAGCCTCTCTTGCTTACCATATGGCATTTCATCCTGCAGGATTTCTCCAGCGTAGCTTGGATGTCACAGACGGATGGTTTCATGGTGACTGCTATTCTTCCACGTAATTGGCTTGTAAGAGGTAGGATGCAGAAGTTTCCAGGATGGTAAAGAGCTATGCTTGGAACTGACATAGTATTACTTCTGCCATATTCTGTTAGTCAAATCAGTCACCAGGCCCAACCAAATTCAAGGGGGTGGAGAAATAGATTCTACCTTTTGAGAGGATACGTTGAGGTCATATTTCACATGAGCATGTGGGATGGGAAATACTGTTGCATCTATTTTTGGAAAATGCAGTCTGCTAGTTTTATGCCATCTTGGATGGTGTCCATTTGTCTCATATTTGTCTCTTTTCTTCCACTGAGGTTACATAAATCTTCATATACCTGCTTTTCTCTTGTTTTCTGTAGAGACCATCAGTCCCATAATAGATACTAACTAATTATTATTGATTTGCAGATTGTTGTTGTTTAACTGGTAAGTCATGTCTGACTCTTTGCCACCCCATGGACTTCAGCATGCCAAGCTCCTCTGTCCTCACTATGTCCCGCAGTTTGCTCAAATTCATGTCTGTTGAGTCAGTGATGCTATCTAACCATCTCATCCTCAGCCATCCCCTTCTCCTTTTGTCTTCAGTCTTGCCCAGCATCAGGGTCTTTTCCAGTGAGCCGGCTGTTCACATCAGGTGGCCAAAGAATTGGAGCTTCAACTTCAGCATCAGTCCTTCCAATGAATAGTCAGGGTTGATTTCCTTTAGGATTAACTGGGTTCATCTCCTTCCAAGGGACTCTCAAGAGTCTTCTCCAGTACCACATTTCAAAAGCATCAGTTCTTCTTGCTCAGCCTTCTTTATGGTCCAACTCTCATACTTGTTCATGACTACTGGAAAAACCATAGCTTTGACTATACGGACCTTTGTCAGCAGTGTGTCTGCTTTTTAATATGCTGTCTAGGTTTGTCATAGCTTTTCTTCTAAGGAGCAAGTTTTTATTTTTCTGATAAAGTACCTGAAGATAAATTAATATTTGAAATTTTAGGAAAAATATAAATATTTTTATATTTGTACCTTACATTAAAACCAGTGTTAGCCACATGATTTTCTTAATTTCCCTAATTAATTTTTTTTCCTTTACTGTGCCCACCCTTCTAATTTCCTTCTAAATCATCCTTTTAGATTCATATTATAGCCATCTCCTTCATGAGGTCTTCTCCAGTTAACTCAGCCTATGTGATCTGTCCATTATCTCTACTCTAGCCATTTATGCTGGATCCAAAACCACCCTTTTATACCCTGCCCAGTGATATTGAGCTGGCATCCTTCAAACTAGATTTTTCTTTCATAACTATCTTCCTTTTAGGTTTCACCAGTACAACACAGTAGAGGGATACTGGAAGGCAGGAATGGGAAGGAATGGCCTCGCTTCTTCCTGCCCGCTTGCTCTTCCTGCCCTGTCCTCAGCAGTTGTCCTCCTTAGAGAACAGCGGTTATTCACCCAGAAGCAATGGCTAGTTCTGATTTAGCTCAGCTACCCACAGAGTAGGTGTGGGTAGCTCAACTACCCACAATGTGGCCCCTCAGAGACACAGTGTCCTCTCCCTGGGAATCTGCATCCTAGCTCCACTAAGCCACTCCTCTGAGCTCCTACTACCAGCCCTAGAGGGTAGTGCTACCCTTCCAGGAGTCTAGGTCTCAGCTCCAGGGGTCCTCTTCTATAACTTGTCTGATATCCTAACTCCTTCCTCTTGTTCCCCAGTCCTGAGGTTGGTAGTCCCTTCCTGCAGTTACCATCTCTATGTCACATTCAAATTCCCTTTTTATTTTCACCATCCTCCAACACCAATCTCTTATATTAAATTTTCTCTGTTGAAATACCTAGAGTGGCCTTTGTGTTCCTGACTGGACCCTGACTGGTATTCTGTGCATACTCCTAATTTGATAATTGTATAAACTGTGTACTGTTTTGTGACATGTTCTCTAGGTGCCCTGAGCTGTCATTTACTTGTTTTTTATTTTATTAAAAGAATTTTTTTTTGGCTGTGCTGCAGAGCATGTGGGGTCTAGTTCCCTGATCAGGGATCAAATCTGTGCCCCCTGCATTGGAAGCACAGAGTCTTAACCACTGGACTGCCAGGGAAGTCCCTGTTATTTACATTTTTAATAATTGTTTTCTCATATTCCTGCCTTTCAACTTCATATTTTAAACTCCTAGAGAGGAGAGACCATTTCTCCTGGTGGTTTGTGATTTATATGTCATGTGTTTTACATGGTGGCTTGTACTAGCTCATAATAACAGTGTAATAAATCTTTATCAAATTTTTGAATCGAGTTGGCAATCCACGATAGAGGATGTGGAGTCCAAGGCAAAGGTCAGGGCAAAGGGATTGATTGCTCATAGAGATGGAGATGTTTCCCAGCCAAGTTATTATTGTGAGCGGCTGGTGGATGGGTCACAATTATAGGATGGCTGCATCAGGGTTGTACGTTTGGGAGGTTACGTTCATTGTCAGCTGAAACCCTCTTAACTGGTATTTGAAAACACCAGTTCCTTGAAGTAATTTTCCCCTCCAGTTGAGGCATTTCTAGTTGACATCTTCTAGGTTACTGAAGTCTCATGTTTTATTTGTTCAGGTTAGTTTCAAAACAGCTTGTTTTGAGCATACATCTTACTTAGGTGGTGAAAATTGAACTTACTTAAGTAAATTGAGATATTTAAGTTTGGATTGTTGTAACAGATGTGGGATGAGTTCTACTTTGATGTTAGTGGGGCTGTTCTTATATGAGCTTAAAGAATAAGGAGAAAACTCTTTACAGTTGTATTTAATGGTCTTCTTTCAAGACAACATCTGTGATGGTTTATGCTTCAGCACTTATGGTAAAGTGGAAATTACTTTGTTAAACTGATTTCTATCTTTCCCCCAAGCAACCCAACCTTCTATTTTGTCAGAGTATAATTTTCTCCTTAACATTTTCCTGTGTTGATCTTCCAAAACCTGTTTTTTTTCAGTTTCTCCTAAGCACTTATATATTTATTGGAGTTAACCAAGCAGGTAAGTCCTATCTGATTCTTGACTTCGCTTTGCTCACCTTGCTGTGAGTTTTAGTAAAATAATGTACTTAATCAGGTGTCAGTGTTTGGATAATGGAGATTTCTGTGGTATCTTTTACTTTCTTTTGGTCAAGCAAATGTGTTGATTAATCTATGACATTAGATCACAAGATAGAAGCCATCAGAATGAACCTTTTTTATTTCTTTCTTGTTAATGGTTCCTGTCTAGATGTGTATATCATTTGGAAAAGGATTAATGGCCACATTAGCATCAACATTAATTGTAAGACCAGTCACCTGAAGAGGGGTTTCTCTGTTGAATATCAGAATAAGCAGATAAGCCCACATGGCTTTTTTGGTATTAACAAGTACAAATTTAATCATCTATTTCTTAAATTTGGCACTATTTAAGGATCACATACTGTTTGTTTCATTTTGTTTTAATTAGATTTTAACTTGAGGAACTACATCCATGAAAAGAAAACTGATTACCAGTCATCAATGTGCAATTTTATGTTGTTGATTATGCAACCATCCTATCATCTCTTCTTTTTGCCTAGAAAGCTGATTCATATTTGGTGTTCATAGACAATTTAAGTGCTTTAATAATGTTTAGTGCTTTCTGATTTTAGGGTCTGATTTAAAATAAATTTGATTTATTAAATGTTTAGGGTGCTTGAACCATTGTTTGTGTATCAGGAATTAGTAGTGTATCCCTGGAGGAATAAATCAAGGCACAGAAGGAAAGTCTATGTGCTGTTTTAAAGTTAAGAAGAGATGCCTTTATAGCTTTCAAAAGTGTTTGAAAATTAAATGTTTGATTTATAAGGGCTGTGTACATACAGGGCTCAAATTATTCATGTATCATTTGGAAAATGTAAAATGCTTAATGTTCTGGCATTATGTGATAATTGCTATTCTAATATATAGTGTCTACTAAATCTTTCTGGGAGCGGCTAAGGGTGGCATTGATATACAGGAGCACATGCTTTGTGTACAAGTAAATCATTCTTCCATTGAGTTAAGGCCAAGGAGGGAGCAGTGAGTGGAACTTAAAGTAATATTACAGTATCTGGTACTGTTCTAATCAAGAAATATGTAGCAGTGCTAGTGAAAAATGAGTGGAAACACAAAAATCCACTAAGGAGAAAATGCAGTCAGAGATTTATCAGTGATGCTTTTTGCAAGGTTTCCAAGAATCATGATCATCAGTCAGTAGAGTTGCTTTTCAAGGTTGAGGCCATCTTAATTCTCTTTTTTGTGTTGGTACCACTCTGACAACATGTTCTTTGGAGGTGCGTATTCATCAGTGAGGGCTTCCCAGTTGGTGCAGTGGTCAAGAATCTGCCTGTCAATGTAGGAGATGCAGGTTTGACCTCTGCATCGGATGATCCCCTGAAGTAGGAAATGGCAACCACTCCAATATTATTGCCTGGGAAATCCATGGGCAGAGAAGCCTGGTGGGGTACAGTTCATGGGCTTGCAAAGGATCAGACATGACTGAATGACTGAGCACACACATTCATTAATGAGCTAGAGTCCTCCTGGGTCTATCACTAGCCATCTGGGTGAACTTGAACACGTTGCTTCACCCTCTAAGTTTCCTTCATCTTCAGTTTCCATATAGCCATAGCTTACCTTGTAGGGTTAATATGAGTAAATGAGATAATTCATGTCCAGCACCTTACCTGGGGCTTGGCACACAGTAGTCACTTGATACTGCTGCTGTTACCATTTACCTTCTGCAGATACCTGCCCACAGTTATTTTAACAAAGACTGAAGGGGTACATAGTAGAATAGACTAGGAAGAGAATTAAGGAAGGACTACAAAATCAGTGATTTTATCCTCACAGTGCCAGTATAGCAAAATGGAACTCTCTGAGTAGGCATGAGGATGTGAAAGACTTGAACCAAATGTGTGTAGGAACTAGTTGACTAATTTCAATTCTTCTTTTTGAGTTGTAGAAAGGCAGTTCCACCCAGTGTGCTTTTTTTTTTTTTTTTTAATGTACTCTGGCCTCTATTGGGGAACTCATTTTCTGCCAGTGACAATAAAGAGCTCAGTACATGATGAAAGGGGAAGTGTTCCTTAGCTACAATCACTCTCTTTTCTTTTCTGGAAATCAGAAGTCAAGGAGATGAGCAGTACACCTCAGTTTAGGAAGGTGATATATGAATGTATATTCAGAGTGTAGAGGTGAGGAGTGAGAGCAGACAGATAAGGCTAGATCAGATCAGTTCAGTTGCTCAGTTGAGTCTGACTCTGCAAACTCATGGACTGCAGCATACCAGGCTTTCCTGTCCATTACCAACTTCTGGAGCTTATTCAAACTCATGTCCATCGAGTCAGTGATGCCATCCAACCATTTCATTCTCTGCCGTCCCCTTCTCCTCCTACCTTCAATCTTTCCCAGCATCAGGGTCTTTTCCAATGAGTCAGCTCTTTGCATCAGGTGGCCAAAGTATTGAAGCTGCTGAGTCAGCATCCGTACTTCCAGTGAATATTCAGGACTGATTTCCTTTCGGATGGACTGGTTTGATATCCTGGCAGTCCAAGGGATTCGCAAGAGTCTTCTCCAGCACCACAGTTCAAAAGCATCAATTCTTTGGCGTTCAGTTCTCTCTATAGTCCAGCTCTCACATCCATATATGACTACTGGAAAAATCATAGCTTTGACTAGACGGACCTTTGTTGGCAGAGTAAAGTGTCTGCTTTTTAATATGCTGTCTAGTTTGGTCATAGCTTTTCTTTCAAGGAGCAAGTGGCTTTTAATTTCATGACTTCAGTTACCATCTGCAATGATTTTGGAGCTCAAGAAAATAAAGTCACTCACTGTTTCCATTGTTTCCCCATCTATTTGCCATGAAGTGATGGGATCAGATACCATGATCTTAGTTTTTTGAATGTTGAGTTTTAAGCCAGCTTTTTCACTCTCCTCTTTCACTTTCGTCAAGAGGCTCTATAGTTCCTCTTCACTTTCTGCCATAAGTGTGGTGTCATCTGCATATCTGAGGTTATTGATATTTCTCTTGGCAATCTTGACTCCAGCTTGTACTTCATCCAGCCCAGCATTTCTCATGATGTACTCTGCATAGAAGTTGAATAACAAGGTGACAATATACAGCCTTGATGTACGCCTTTCTCAATTTGGAACCAGTCTGTTGTTCCATGTCCAGTTTTAACTGTTGCTTCTTGACCTGCATACAGATTTCTCAGGAGGCAGGTCAAGTGGTCTGGTATCCCTATCTCTTGAAGAATTTTCCACAGTTTGTTGTGATCTACACAGTCAAAAGCTTTGGCACAATCAATAAAGAAGAGGTAGATGTTTTTCAGGAATTCTCTTGCTTTTTCTATGATCCAACAGATGAGTATCGGGCTAGATACTCTATGTCAATATTAGGATAATGAGTTCATTAAACATCTTTAAGAGCCAACTCTATAAGGAATATTTACTTTATTACTTACAATATAGGAGAAAACCCATGCAGGAAATATCATGGATCCCTTGTTCTTGAGGATTATATCACCTAATGACTATAGCTGCTGCTGCTGCTAAGTCACTTCAGTTGTGTCCGACTCTCTGCGACCCCATAGATGGCAGCCCACCAGGCTCCCCCATCCCTGGGATTCTCCAGGCAAGAATACTGGAGTGGGTTGCCATTTCCTTCTCCAATGAATGAAAGTGAAAAGTGAAAGTGAAGCCATTCAGTCATGTCCGACTCCCAGTGACCCCATGGGCTGCAGCCCACCAGGCTCCTCCATCCATGGGATTTTCCAGGCAAGAGTACTGGAGTGGATTGCCATCACCTTCTCTGAATGGCTATAGAGTCTGAGGGATTCCAAGAGAGAGGCCATCACACACACGTGCATAGACACACACACACGTGCATAGACACACACACACACACATGCATAGACACACACACACACACACACACACAGAGGAAATGACCTACCTCTGTATGGGGAAGATCATGACACTACTCATGCCCATCTGGATTTTTTTTTGTCTCCTTACCCCTTCTTTGTCCCTCAGGGAAGGATAGTTGAAGCCTTGGCTTACTGGTCTGGACTATAGAGAGACCCCCAGACTCCAGTGGAGATAAAGTTACCAGTGAAAGTGAAGTTGCTCAGTCATATCCGATTCTTTGTGATCCCATGGACTGTAGCCTACCAGGCTTCTCTGTCCATGGAATTTTCCAAGCAAGAGTACTGGAGTGGGTTGCCATTTCCTTCTCCAGGGGATCTTCCTGAACCAGGGGCCGAACCCAGGTCTCCTACATTGCAGGCAGACAGATGCTTTACTGTCTGAACCACCAGGGAAGCCAGTAGGTCTCCTAAAACAGTGACTCTCAAACTTGTTACTCCTCAGGACCCATTTCCACTCTTAAAAATTATTGCGGACCTTAAAGAGAGTTTATGTGTTGTATCTATTGAAATTTACCATGTTAGAAATTAAAATTTATTAATTCACCTAAAATATCAATAGCACTAATCAATTCATACTTATTAACATTAATAGCAATTACTTTAAGCAAAAAATACATTTTCAAAACTAAATTAGAAGAGTAGCATTGTTTTACTTGTTTTCTAAATCTCTTTAATGTCCGAGTTAATAGAATACAACTGGGTTCTCAGATTGGCTTCAGGACTCAGACCAGTGTGGTCCCACACATCCAGTTGGCTCTGGAAGGCTCCATTATCCATTCGTGAGAGAACGTGACCAAAAGGCAAGTGACAGCATAGTATTAGCATGAAAATAGTTTTGAACTCACAGACACCCCCGGGCCCATGACTGAGGCTGGAAAGACACTCCTTTAGCTGATTTCAAGGAAAGAAGAAGAACGGCTATTACCTCGTAGTTTGGGGACCATCAGGAAGCTGGCTGTGTTGTCAGCGCTTAGAAGTAAGGCCGTGGCTCTACCCTGATTCTGCCGCTTTCTTACAACTGTGTGACCTTGAAGTTACTTAACCCTCTTTGCCTGCTTTTTCATCTTTAAAATGGAGTTTGCGATAGGATCTGCCTCTAATGGCTGTTGCGAGTCTAAGGGAGATTAACGTAAGCAGAGTGTTTAGCTGGTTCTAAGTGCTCAATATTAGCTTTGTTTCTTTGGTGTTTATCACTGTTAAGGTGCCAATCCATTATGAAACTGTTTCCACATCTAACAAATGAGGCTGGTCTAGATGGTCTTAAAGATCTCGCACAACCCTAAACATTCTGTGATTTTGCTCCGAAGCTTGTCTTTCCCACATTACAGATGGGATATAGGGGTGGTGATGGTGTATACAGTTCTAGTGGTAAGAAAAAGTACTTGTTTTTCTGTTATTTTTGATAATTAGCCACCATTCCCTTTCCCCTTCTCCTGCTTATAAGTCTGTTAAAAACTTTCAAGGGCTTTAAGAATAAAACTTGGTGAAAAAATTGTTGTTTGCTTGGGAAAAATTAAATTTAGCCCTTTCAGTTGGAGCCAATATAGATAACTGAGCAAACAAAAATTTACAAATTTGTTTCCAGGTCCCATGGTGGTTTCAGGTCAAAGTCATAATAGGGTTTATCTCATGTCTAAATTTAATTGAAGGGTAAATGAAATGATGCTGAGAGATTTTGCTGACTCCTCACTTTACAAAAATATACAGAGTAGGTAATAGACTTTTAGTGGAAGAGGAAAGTAAGGAGCCTGGATTCATGGACTGGGGCAGAAGAGAGAAAACAGGTGAAAAAGCATTTTGAAAAGGCGAACATTAGAGCTGTAGTTTGATTGAGGACCAAGATCAAAAGAAATCAATACAAATGTTTTGGTTTATTTTTTTCCCCTCCATTTTCACTTAAGTAGCAGTCTCTAATACAATGGAAAGCTGGCACAAAGCGTATTAGAAAGGAGGTAAGACGAATGGGCTCAGCAGTAATAGGAAGTACGGCACGTGTTGCGTGCTGCTTAGTTTAAATTTACTGGAGCCTTGCTACAGAGCCCTGAGGGGAGGCTTGGGGATTTGCATAGGAGGACTTTATTAAAAGGAGATACTTAGTGGATGTCTTGAGAACATCATCCCTAAAGCACTGTTGCTTGCTGTTGGCTTGCAAGGATAGTACAATAGCAAGGCTTGACTTTGGTGTGAAAATGTGCTAGAATTCAAATCACAGAAGCTTGTGTCCATAGTAGCATCATGAATGGCAGTCATCATGGAATAATGCTAAAATTCTATACATAGAGATAACTGTCAGGATAGCAGCTTTAGAGTTTATAGATAGAATTGTTTACCTGATATGGTATGATATTGGTAATTTTGATACTACTGACATCTCTAGAGTGATGCTTAATGTCGACTTTGCCATCAAAAGCCATTTGATATAATAATGGAAAGCAGGGGGTCTTGCAGGTGAGAAACGAGCTCAGGTTGAACCAGCAAACTGCTTCTGACAAAGACAGATATGTTTGTGCTCAAAGGAAAAGAATAATAGCTGTAATCAGATAGATCAGGAACTTTTACTTGTGGTAATCACTGGAAATGTGAATAATACTTTTCATTTTTCAAAAATATATAGATCAGAAGGAGCTGAACCTGGTTTGTTACTATTTGCAACCTAAAAAAAATTCTCTCTTGACCTTATCCCATATGGAAGTAGAAGTCATCCACCGGCAGTTTGTTTCATCAATCAAAGCTGTTATCTGCCTGAGTCTTTCATCTATCCCAGGAAGTTTCAATATATGAAAAAAGCCCTAACATGGCAGATGAGCACACATGTACACCATGGGCTCTTCTTTTTGTGCCGAGCAAATATGTTCCCTATTCTGGCCCCAGACAGTTCTCCTGAACTGGAGACACTGCACCTCTGGTTGATGCTTTTGGAGAGCCAGGACGTGGTTCTGTGGTTACCTGGTGCTATGGCAGATTTGTGCCCTGATGGCTGTGTCTGGGATCAGGCATCCAGACTGCGGGTCATTAAAATGGCCAGGAGGGGTAACTGGTGAGAGCAGCAGGAACCGCTTTTCCCTCTGAAAGACTGAGTGAGTTGACCTGTACAGCAGACAGACTTCTGTTGATGCTATTGGAAGGTGCCTGGCATTTTCTGGGCACATAGTAGGTGCTTAAGTAACAGTTTGATTGAAGTCCTCAGACAGTACAACAGAGCAGGATGTGCCCATGTAATATAGTCCTCGGATGATTAATTCAGAGAAAAGGCTGGAAAATGATTTCTCTTTTCTGTTTACACATTAGGCAATCTGCTTCAGAAAGAAAATGATGACATTTAAATCCCAATACTGTCTGTTCTTTGTAATAATTGGCACTTTAGCAAAACTCTGCTGAAATAGAAAGGATTGGAAGGATGTTTACCTCCCTGAAACTGGTGGAGAGACATGAGAGAGGAGGGTTTCTGGTATCGACTTCAGCATGAATTTATGAAAATTACTTAACTTCTTTGTCCTTACTTCTCATCTTTCAGAAATGGGATGCTTCCCTGTGGGAGATGTTGCTAATGCTCAGCTCACCATGTCTAGTTCTCTTTACCCTTCATATGTGTGAGAGGTTTGCACTTGTCAACCCATTTTAAAGTGTGGTGAAACCATGAGGCCAGTATTGGCTAATTGAGTTGTGGGCAGAAGTAATGTGTGCCCATTTCCCAAGGAGAGCATTCAGTTGCTAGTGGGAGAATTCTAGCTTTGTCTTGTCCATGCCTCTGCAACCAGAAATATTCTAAATGGCAGAGCCTCCATCAGCATCTGAGTATCAGTGAGAAGGTAAGGAGCAGAGCTCTCCCCACTTTCACCTGTATCAGCATCAGTGCCCACTCGACATATAATGTGAACAGAGGTTGTTTCGGGTCTCTGGGGTGTGAAGGGCAGCTGTCACTACAGCTAACTTAGTTTATTCCAAATGATACATGCCCATTATTTGATTCTTTAACTTGAGAATTATTTTATTGGTTTTCTTTTTTCAATACACAGATGTCTGGTTCTCAGGTTTCAGAATCATATCCTGCTGGTTCAGTTTTCAGATTTCTGGGCCTTTTTGCCAGAGCATCAGACCTCAGCATACCTGGTAAGAGCTGCAGGTATCTGCTTTAAAGAAGCAAAATGGGTTTTTGCATGATTCTGATTCAGGATGGAAGACCACGCTTCAAGAAATGTTGTAAATCTCTATCATGCTATAAAGATTCTGGCAATTATTTCTCAAGTTCTCCTAAACAGACATGTTCAGATATTAGCAAAAGGTTAAAGGCATTTATAGCAGGAATAAGTATAATGGATATAAAGTTCACCAGCTCTGTTTCAAGGCTGCATGAAGCAGTGATAAAGTGAAGACACAGAGTGGTGATTAATAGACCTGACCACTTTCTAAATGAGAATTCTAAAGATTGTAAATCATTTGGAAATTGAAGTGATGACCTGGAAAACAAGTCAGAATTAAGAAATATCAAGTCAGAAATGGATTTAAAGAAGTAAAAGCAGAAAACATTGAGACATTTCTCTCACAGTTGATTTGGGAGCAAGGTGGAGAGTGCAAGTTACAGGGACCTTAGAGTAGGAGGAGGAGGAAGCTGGGTTGAACTCCACTTGTGGGCTTTGTCCCAGATCCAGATCTCCCAGGTTGATTCAGCATCTTGATATAGTGCCGCCATTTATGAAGATGATAGTTTTCTATGGATTGTGGTTTTTTGACCTTCTGGAGGTGGGTTTTTACTGATTTTGCAGAAGGAATTTGCTCCTCCAAATTTTAAAATAAAAGGCTTTTGGTTAATATAATGATTTTATTCCTTCCACCCACCCTCCAGCTATCTATCAATTCTCTTAGTACTGGAGACATGACAGACCTGTGAAGTTAGTAGCATTGCACACCAATTCCATAGACTCATTTAGGGATCCTTCCTCTTATAGTTGTCATGGGTGGTGGGGTGACTGCTCACAACTGCTAAATGCAGCAGTGGAGACAGAGCAGCAGCAGCATGGTGTCTCAGGCAGGGTGGTCCTTCTCAACCTGTGGGGTCTACTTGCTTCAGGATTCTGTTTAGAGAAGAACCAACTGCCCAAAGCAGAATCATCCATAAGAAATGGAGAGGGCTTATCAGGGTTTGGGTAGAGGAAAGCAGGAGCAGTACCCACCAAGGACATTAAATCCAGGAGACAGTCTAGCAAAATTGAAAGTGGTTCTGCCAACTGGTATTTGAGGTGTCCTGAAGTCATGGTCTTATACATTGAGCAGTTCATCTTCCCCATCCCGTTATCTTCAGGAAAAGTCACATGGGGTCCACTTGTCCCCACCATTATCATTATGCTGCTCAGTCTATCCTTGGGTGATTCCTTTTTCCCTGGAAGGTTCCTTATGCTGTTCCCTGTGAACAAATGGTATTTGTATAAACATTTGAGAAGAGAGGGTAGAAGCAGTGGGCAGCAAAATTTGGTTCCTCTATGAGGGTTGGCCTGTGTCCTTCACTCTGCACCCTTGCTTCTACCCTGAAGAGATTCAGAGTATAAAATGCCAAAATATACCACTCTGGCATAGGATTATTTTGAACTGAAGGCAATTGATTAAAAGCTCTCTGTCTTCCCTCTATCTGCATGAGAGTAGAATATAAATTTCCCTCATGAAGGTGCCCCTCCCAGCATTTCTCATACCAGGAAGAGAATAACAACCTTATCACTGGAGATGAATGGTACCAAAGAAAAGTCTACACAAATAAACTTTGTGAAATAGCCCTTACCTTCTATCAGTTTCCCCATTTATTTGCCTTCCCATCATTTGCTACCCCTGGAGGCTCAAGGCTCAAGATCCTCTTCTTGTCACTTTTCTAAAAAATTCTTGTTCTTTGCTAAGATGCTATATGTGTCCAAGTTCTAGCCACCCCTTCGAGTTACTCATCACATGTGTATGCATGATGTGCATATCAATAAACTTTTGTTCCTTTTTATCTTGTTAATCTGCCTTTTGTCAGCCTAACATATAGGGTCCCAGCCTGAGAATCTAAGATGATTAGGGGTGTTCACTGGAAGGACTAATGTTGAGGCTGAAACTCCAATACTTTGGCCACCTGATGCGAAGAGCTGACTCACTTGAAAAGACCCTGATGCTGGGAAAGATTGAAGGCAGGAGGAGAAGGGGACGACAGAGGATGAGATGGTTGGATGGCATCACTGACTCAATGGATATGGGTTTGGGTGGACTCCGGGAGTTGGTGATGGATAGGGAGGCCTGGCGTGCTGCAGTTCATGGGGTCGCAAAGAATCGGATACAACTGAGCGACTGAACTGAACTGAAGAGGAAATGTATATTTTTCCTCCCCATAGTGCCATATCCTCTTTTTTCATGTCATTATTTTAATGATTTTTAACTCATGTAATTTAGAAGGAAATGTTTTTGCTGAAAGGGAGAGAAAGCCAAACTAAAGTAGGTCATGAAGGAAAAAAGAGAGTGCACACATATGTCGTATGTGCGTGCGTGTCTGTGTCATGTACTTTGAATAGTCTAGGAGCATTTGTGTTGATTATGTCCCAGTCTATGTACTCAAATGATATTACCAGGAATCTGATTGTGTTTGTCTCAGTCCTGCTTTCTTCTGTGTTGTTTTATTCTAAGATTCTCCTAAAGAGCTAGCAGATATTCTCTTGACTTGCATTTTTTTCTAGATTAGTGAAATCAATGGAAGGAGAGTCCCAATTTCTCGGGAATTACAGAAGTTCTAGGGCTGACATCTGCTGGCTCTGACTGGCTTGTCTTGAATCATATTCCCTCCTTGAGCCCATTATGGCGCATGCATGTTCAGGTGGACTCTGCCAATCAGCCAGGCCTTGGCTGCATTCCCACCCCTGAATAGTGCAGGTTGGGAAATCCCACCTGAACCATGTGAAAGAGATGAGGGGAAAGAGTGGTTCTCTAAAGGAAAATCAGAATATTCTTACCAGAGAGAGCAGAAGTAGCTGCTGGAAGCCAAAATTCAGAAAACTGTCTACAGCAGAAGATGTCTCCTGGCTAGCAGTGAAAATTGAAGTTTTTAAATTCTAATAAGTAGGTGGGAGAGTGAGAATTGGATTTACTTCTTTCTCATTCACTTTATCAATATCAGTTTATGAGAGGATAAAATCTAGTTTTCATGAGGAATGTTCTTAGTTTGACCTGTTTTAGGAACCAAGAGAGAATTTGCATAATAGGATTAATGTGGCTTCTTATTAGTGACACATAGTCTAAAGGTCTTCAGGATTCCTATTATAAACTTCCATTTTACTCAAATATGCAAACTTGTCATTTTTGTCAATGAGAGGTATATTGTCATATGTACAGTTCAACATGTATTTCATTATTTTATAGTTGGTACAATACTCTTTACTGTTTTTTATAATGAAAGTCACTAGTTGTCATTCTTAAAGGTGCAAAGCAAAGTTCACCTTGATATTGCTTGAAATTTCACTTGAAATAAAAACTCCAGAGAGTTTTTCTGTGATGGAATTCTTTACTTTCTTAAATTCAGTATTAAGAAGATGGATTTTGGTCAAACCCCAGCCACCCCGTGAATGACAGGGTGACCTTGGACAAGTTACTTAGTCTTGTCTGTAAAACAAGATAATCAGAAAACCTCTGTTTCAGTATTGTTTAAAGATTAAATGAATGCTTGTAAAGACCTTAGAACAGTGTTTGGCACATTGTTAGGATTCAATAGATGTTGCCTATTCTAATCTTTTAGACATAGATGGTCTGAATTGTTAATTCCTTTCACAGGAGTTCTTTTTTGGACAATTTTATGTGCTTGTTGAGGGTAGGAGCTGATGGTTTGGAATTTGCAGGCTAAATATTTTTTACCCAATCTTTACAGAAAATTCCACACTGGATTGAGGTTTTAAGTAAAGAAAACTCTAACTTCTAAATGGTTATATTTATCATGAAAAAAGAAAAATAAAGCACTTAGAAAAATTGTGGGGAAAAACCCTCCAAATTAATTCTCCATATTGGCAGATTATAAAAGCCTAGGCCTTTAAACAGATAAGCACTTGGAGAAACTGATTCATAAATATTTTTAAGATATAAAATATTCAAAAGTATACATATATATACTTATAAATAATTGTGCACTCTCAGGGAGGTGAGATGGGGAAAAAGAAAGGGAGGAGAGAACTGAAGATGCTAGTTCGGGGGCTGGTTAAATCTACACTTCTGTTTTCTTCATTCTAGATTCTGCTCTCTGGTATTTCTGATCTGGGTTTTGTGATCTGATTTGACTCTTTCATGATTCCTTTTTCTAGCTTCATGTTTTTGAGCTGCTTCTGAGTCTTCTTGACTCTAATATGACACCTTGGGCATGCACCCCAAGGTGGGTATTTTAACACAGGATCCAGCCCTACTGAAATCAAGAGCATGTTTAGTTCATTCAGAGAGAAAGAAAAAATGTCTTCTCTAGTTATTTAACTAAATTGGGCTTTCAGTCTAAGAGAATGGTAGGCCTGGTATTTCCATTAGGACGTAATCTTATGTGACCAACAGACCAGTGAAAATATTGTGGTTTAAGAATTCATCTGAAAAAAAAAAATTCATCTGATAAAGCATAGCATCTCAGATAATAGGACCATCCTTCAGTTGGTTAGTCTAGTCAAAACTTCAATGGACTGAGTGTTTAAATGCATTGACCCATGTGATGTTTGCTTTTATCATTTTTTCTCCAAGGTTTTATGTTTAAACTCTGTGGAATTTTCCCAGGAGAAACATTTACTTACATCCATATAAAAACAGAGCACAACCCAGAGAGTTTGTTAAAATAAAGCACAATTATCATTGGGTCTCTAATTCCTTATACGGAAAATTGCTTCATTATATAGAACAGCATTTAAAGAACTATCTAATGTAATGGGTTTCAGTTGTTATATATTGCTTATTTTACCCTGATTTTATCAAATTTGCTTCCCCAAAAAAGGCATTTATTTTTTTATTAATTTTTTTTTCTTTACTGAAGATTTTATTTATTTATTTTTTAAAAATTTGTTTATTTTAATTGGAGGCTAATTACTTGACAATATTGTATTGGTTTTCCAAATATTGACATGAATCCACCACAGGTGTACATGTGTTTCCCATCCTGAACCACTTCCCACCTCCCACCCATCCCATCCCTCTGGGTCATCCCAGTGCACCAGCCCCAAGTACCCTGTCTCATGCATTGAACCTGGACTGGCTATTTATTTCACATATGATAATATACATGTTTCAATGCCATTCTCCCAAACCATCCCACCCTCACCCTCTCCCACAGAGTCCAAAAGACTGATCTATACATCTGTGTCTCTTTTGCTGTCTCACATACAGGGTTATCATTACTATCTTTCTAAATTCCATATATATGCATTATTATACTGTATTGGTGTTTTTCTTTATGGCTTACTTCACTGTGTATAATAGGCTCCAGTTCCATCCACCTCATTAGAACTGATTCAAATGTATTCTTTTTAATGGCTGAGTAATATTCCATTGTGTATATGTACCACAGCTTTCTTAGCCATTTGTTTGCTGATGGACATCTAGGTTGCTTCCATGTCCTGGCTATTATAAAAAGTGCTGTGATGAACATTGAGGTATATGTGTATCTTTCAATTCTGGTGTGTATGCCCAGCAGTGTGATTTCTGGGTCATATGGCAGTTCTATTTCCAGTTTTTTAAGGAATCTCCACACTGTTCTCCACAGTGGCTGTACTAGTTTGCATTCCCACCAACAATATAAGAGGGTTCTCTTTCTCCATACCCTCTCCAGCATTTATTGCTTGTAGACTTTTGGATAGCAGCCATTCTGACTGGCATGAAATGATACC
>NW_011494707.1:2825887-2829949 GCF_000754665.1 Bison bison bison | reverse complement strand
TAGTTCTTTGGCCCATTTTTTGATTGGGTCATTTATTTTTCTGGAATTGAGCTGCAGGAGTTGCTTGTATATTTTTGAGATTAATTATTTGTCAGTTGCTTCATTTGCTATTATTTTTTCTCATTCTGAAGGCTGTCTTTTCACCTTGCTTATAGTTTCCTATGTTGTGCAAAAGCTTTTAAGTTTAATTGGGTTCCATTTGTTTATTTTTGCTTTTATTTCCAATATTCTGGGAGGTGGGTCATAGAGGATCCTGCTGTGGTTTATGTCAGAGAGTGTTTTGCCTATGTTCTCCTCTAGGCATTTTATAGTTTCTGGTCTTACGTTTAGATCTTTAATCCATTTTGAGTTTATTCTTATGCATAGTGTTAGAAAGTGTCCTAGTTTCATTCTTTTACAAGTGGTTGACCAGTTTTCCCAGCACCACTTGTTAAAGAGATTGTCTTTTCTCCATTGTATATTCTTGCCTCCTTTGTCAAAGATAAGGTGTCCATAGGTGCGTGGATTTATCTCTGGGCTTTCTATTTTGTTCCATTGATCTATATTTCTGTCTTTGTGCCAGTGCCATACTGTCTTGATGACTGTGGCTTTGTAGTAGAGCCTGAAGTCAGGCAGGTTGATTCCTCCAGTTCCATTCTTCTTTCTCAAGATTGCTTTGGCTATTCGAGGTTTTTTGTATTTCCATACAAATTGTGAAATTATTTGTTCTAGCTCTGTGAAAAATACCGTTGGTAGCTTGATAGGGATTGCATTGAATCTATAGATTGCTTTGGGTAGTGTACTCATTTTCATTATATTGATTCTTCCAATCCATGAACACAGTATATTTCTCCATCTATTTGTGTCCTCTTTGATTTCTTTCACCAGTGTTTTATAGTTTTCTATATATAGGTCTTTTGTTTCTTTAGGTAGATATATTCCTAAGTAACTTATTCTTTTTGTTGCAGTGGTGAATGGAATTGTTTCCTTAATTTCTCTTTCTGTTTTCTCATTATTAGTGTATAGAAATGCAAGGGCTTTCTGTGTGTTGATTTTATATCCTGCAACTTTACTATATTCATTGATTAGCTCTAGTAATTTTCTGGTGGAGTCTTTAGGGTTTTTTATGTAGAGGATCACGTCATCTGCAAAGAGTGAGAGTTTTATTTCTTCTTTTCCAATTTGGATTCCTTTTATTTCTTTTTCTGCTCTGATTGCTGTGGCCAAAACTTCCAAAACTATGTTGAATAGTAGTGGTGAGAATGGGCACCCTTGTCTTGTTCCTGACTTTAGGGGAAATGCTTTCAATTTTTCACCATTGAGGATAGTGTTTGCTGTGGGTTTGTAATATATAGCTTTTATTATGTTGAGGTATGTTCCTTCTATTCCTGCTTTCTGGAGAGTTTTTATCATAAGTGGATGTTGAATTTTGTCGAAGGCTTTCTCTGCATCTATTGAGATAATCATATGGGTTTTTTTTCAATTTGTTAATGTGATGTATTATGTTGATTGATTTGTGGATATTGAAGAATCCTTACATCCCTGGGAGAAAGCCCATTTGGTCATGATGTATGATCTTTTTAATGTGTTGTTGGATTCTGATTGCTAGAATTTTGTTAAGGATTTTTGCATCTATGTTCATCAGTGATATTGGCCTGTAGTTTTCTTTTTTTGTGGTGTCTTTGTCAGGTTTTGGTATTAGGGTGATGGTGGCCTCATAGAATGAATTTGGAAGTTTACCTTCCTCTGCAATTTTCTGGAAGAGTTTGAGTAGGATAGGTATTAGCTCTTCTCTAAATTTTTGGTAGAATTCTTCTGTGAAGCCGTCTGGTCCTGGGGTTTTGTTTGCTGGAAGATTTCTAATTACAGTTTCAATTTCTGTGCTTTTGATGGGTCTGTTAAGATTTTCCACTTCTTCCTGTTTCAGTTTTGGAAAGTTGTACTTTTCTAAGAACTTGTCCATTTCTTCCAAGTTGTCCATTTTATTGGCATATAGTTGCTGATAGTAGTCTCTTATGATCCTTTGTATTTCTATGTTGTCTGTTGTGATCTCTCCATTTTCATTTCTAATTTTGTTGATTTGATTTTTCTCTCTTTGTTTCTTGATGAGTCTGGCTAATGGTTTGTCGATTTTATTTATCTTCTCAAAGAACCAACTTTCGGCTTTGTTGATTTTTGCTATAGTCGCTTTTGTTTCTTTTGCATTTATTTCTGCCTTAATTTTTAAGATTTCTTTCCTTCTAATAACCCTGGGGTTCTTCATTTCTTCCTGTTCAAGTTGCTTTAGGTGTAGAGTTAGGTTATCTTTTTGAATTTTTTCTTGTTTCTTGAGGTAAGCCTGTATTGCTATGAACCTTCCCCTTAGCACTGCTTTTACAGTGTCCCATAGGTTTTGGATTGTTGTGTTTTCATTTTCATTCATTTCTATGCATATTTTTATTTCATCTATGATTTGTTGGTTATTCAGCAGCGTGTTGTTCAGCCTCCATATGTTGGAATTTTTAATAGTTTTTCTCCTGTAACTGAGATCTAATCTTACTGCATTGTGATCAGAAAAGATGCTTGGAATGATTTCAATTTTTTGAGTTTACCAAGGCTAGATTTATGGCCCAGGATGTGATCTATCCTGGAGAAGGTTCCATGTGCACTTGAGAAAAAGGTGAAATTCATTGTTTTGGGATGAAATGTCCTATAGATATCAATTAGGTATAACTGGTCTATTGTATCACTTAAAGTTTGTGTTTCTTTGTTAATTTTCTGTTTAGTTGATCTATCCATAGGTGTGAGTGGGGTGTTAAAGTCTCCCACTATTATTGTGTTATTGTTAATTTCCCCTTTCATACTTGTCTTGCATATTGCAGTGCTCCTATGTTGGGTGCATATATATTAATAATTGTTATACCTTCTTCTTGGATTGATCCTTTGATCATTATGTACTGTCCTTCTTTGTCTCTTTTCACAGCCTTTGTTTTAAAAATATTCTATTTCATCTAATATGAGTATTGCTACTCCTGCTTTCTTTTGATCTCTATTTGTGTGGAATATCTTAGCCCTTCACTTTCAGTCTGTAGGTATCCCTTGTTTTGAGGTGGGTCTCTTGTAGACAACATATATAGGGGTCTTGTTTTTGTATCCATTCAGCCAGTCTTTGTCTTTTGGTTGGGGCATTCAACCCATTTACATTTAAGGTAATTATTGATAAGTAATAATTGATAGTACTTATTGATAAGTATGATCCTGTTGCCATTTACTTTATTATTTTTTTAAATTTTATTTTATTTTTAAACTTTACATAATTGTATTAGTTTTGCCAAATATCAAAATGAATCTGCCACAGGTATACATGTGTTCCCCATCCTGAACCCTCCTCCCTCCTCCCTCCCCATACCATCCCTCTGCCATTTACTTTATTGTTTTGGGTTCGAGTTTATACACCCTTTCTGTGTTTCCTGTCTAGAGAAGATCCTTTAGCATTTGTTGGAGAGCTGGTTTGGTGGTGCTGAATTCTCTCAGCTTTTGCTTGTCTGTAAAGCTTTTGATTTTTCCTTCATATTTGAATGAGATCCTTGCTGGGTACAATAATCTGGGCTGTAGGTTATTGTCTTTCATCACTTTAAGTATGTCCTGTCATTCCCTCCTGGCCTGAAGAGTTTCTATTGAAAGATTAGCTGTTATCCTTATGGGAATCCCCTTGTGTGTTATTTGTTGTTTTTCCCTTGCTGCTTTTAATATTTGTTCTTTGTGTTTGATCTTTGTTAACTTGATTAGTGGAGAGTGAAAAAGTTGGCTTAAAGCTCAACATTCCGAAAACGAAGATCATGGCATCTGGTCCCATCACTTCATGGGAAATAGATGGGGAAACAGTGTCAGACTTTATTTTTTGGGCTCCAAAATCACTGCAGATGGTGATTGCAGCCATGAAATTAAAAGACGCTTACTCTTTGGAAGGAAAGTTATGACCAACCTAGATAGCATATTCAAAAGTAGAGACATTACTTTGCCAACAAAGTTCCGTCTAGTCAAGGCTATGGTTTTTCCTGTGGTCATGTATGGATGTGAGAGTTGGACTGTGAAGAAGGCTGA
>NW_011494707.1:2810849-2825787 GCF_000754665.1 Bison bison bison | reverse complement strand
CTAGTCAAGGCTATGGTTTTTCCTGTGGTCATGTATGGATGTGAGAGTTGGACTGTGAAGAAGGCTGAGCACTGAAGAATTGATGCTTTTGAACTGTGGTGTTGGAGAAGACTCTTGAAAGTCCCTTGGACTGCAAGGAGATCCAACCAGTCCGTTCTGAAGGAGATCAGCCCTAGGATTTCTTTGGAAGGAATGATGCTAAAGCTGAAACTCCAGTACTTTGGCCACGTCATGTGAAGAGTTGACTCATTGGAAAAGACTCTGATGCTGGGAGGGATTGGGGGCAGGAGGAGAAGGGGCCAACAAGGGATGAGATGGCTGGATGGCATCACTGACTCGATGGACATGAGTCTGAGTGAACTCTGGGAGTTGGTGATGGACAGGGAGGCCTGGCATGCTGCGATTCATGGGGTCGCAAAGAGTCAGACAAGACTGAGCGACTGAACTGAACTGAACTGAACTGGGGTGTTTCACCTTGGGTTTATTCTGTTTGGGGCTCTCTGGGTTTCTTGGAGTTGGGTGATTATTTCCTTCCCCATTTTTGGGAAGTTTTCAACTGTTATCTCCTCAAGTATTTTCTCATGGTCTTTCTTTTTGTCTTCTTGTTCTGGGACTCCTATGATTCGAATGCTGGGGCGTTTAACATTGTCCCAGAGGTCTCTGAGATTGTCCTCATTTCTTTTAATTCTTTTTTCTTTTTTCCTCTCTATTTCATTTATTTCTACCATTCTATCTTCTACCTCACTTATCCTGTCTTCTGCCTCTGTTATTCTACTGCTGGTTCCCTCCAGAGTGTCTTTGATCTCATTTATTGCATTATTCATTATATATTGACTCTTTTATTTCTTCTAGGTCCTTATTAAATCTTTCTTGCATCTTCTTGATCCTTGTCTCCAGGCTATTTATCTGTAACTCTATTTTGTTTTAAAGATTTTGGATCATTTTCACTATCATTCAGAATTCTTTATCAGGTAGATTCCCTATCTCTTCCTCTTTTGTTTGGTTTGGTGGGCATTTATCCTGTTCCTTTACCTGCTGGGTGCTTCTCTGCCTTTTCATTTTGTTTATATTGCTGTGTTTAGGGTGGCCTTTCCGTATTCTGGCAGTTTGTGGTTCCTCTTTATTGTGGAGGTTCCTCGCTGTGTGTGGGGTTGGACGGGTGGCTTGTCAGGATTTCCTGGCTAGGGAAGCTTGTGTTTGTGTTCTAGTTTGTGGAGCTGGATTTATTCTCTCTGGGGTGCAATGAAGTGTCCAGTAATTAGTTTTGAGATGTCAATGGGTTTGGTTCGACTTTGGGCAGTCTGTATATTGAAGCTCAGGGCTATGTTCCTGTGTTGCTGGAGAATTTGCATGGTATGTTTTTCTCTGGAATTTGTTGGCCCTTGGGTGGTGTTTTGTTTCAGTGTAGGTATGGAGGTTTTTGATGAGCTCCTAGCGATTAATGTTCCCTGGCATCAGGAGTTCTCTGGTGTTCTCAGGTTTTGGACTTAAGCCTCCTGCCTCTGGTTTTCAGTCTTATTCTTACAGTAGCCTCGTACTTCTCCATCTATACAGCACCAATGATAAAACATCTAGGTTAATGATGAAAAGTTTCTCCACATTGAGGGACACCTGGAGAGGTACACAGAGTTACATGGAGAAGAGAAGAGGGAGGAGGGAGATAGAGGTGACCAGGAGAAGAGGGGGAATCAAAAGGGGAGAGAGCAAGCTAGCCAGTAATCACTTTCTTATGTGCTCTCCACAGTCTGGATCCCTCAGAGATGTTCACAGAGTTACACAGAGAAGAGAAAATGGAGGAAGGAGACAGAGGTGGCCAGGAGGGTAAAAGGGGGAATCAAAAGGAGAGAGACTGATCTAGCCAGTAATCAGTTCCCTAAGTGTTCTCCACAGCCCAGAACACACAAAGAGATTCACAGAGTTGGGCAGAGAAGAGAAGGGGGAGGGAAGAGATAGAGGCAACCTGGTAGAGAAAAAGGAGAGTCCAAAGGGGCAGAGAGGAACCCAGCCAGTAATCTCGCTCCAAAGTAAAAATGGGTACTGAAGATTGGGTTCTTAAAGGTACAAAATTGATAACAAACACCAAAAAGCAAAGATTAAAAATCTAGAGTAGAGGTTAGATTCTCAAAAATACAATATTAAAGAAAAAAACAAAGTCACAAAAATTATAAAACATATATATATATATAAAACATTATATATATATAAAACAATATATATAAAACTTATATATATATATATATATGAAGTTTGCTTTAAAAATAGGGTCTTTTTTTGGCAAAGTAAGAGTAGGTTATAAAATTGAAAATTAAAGGAGTAATAGAGGACTTTAACTGCAGATGATGAGTGCAGCCATGAAATTAAAAGACGCTTACTTCTTGGAAGGAGAGTTATGACCAACCTAGATAGCATATTCAAAAGCAGAGACATTACTTTGCCAACAAAGGTCCATCTAGTCAAGGCTGTGGTTTTTCCAGTAGTCATGTATGCATGTGAGAGTTGCACTGTGAAGAAATCTGAGCACCGAAGAGTTGATGCTTTTGAACTGTGGTGTTGGAGAAGACTCTTGAGAGTCCCTTGGACTGCAAGGAGATCCAACCAGTCCATTCTGAAGGAAATCAGCCCTGGGATTTCTTTGGAAGGAATGATGCTAAAGCTGAAACTCCAGTACTTTGGCCACGTCATGTGAAGAGTTGACTCATTGGAAAAGACTCTGATGCTTGGAGGGATTGGGGGCAGGAGGAGAAGGGGATGACAAAGGATGAGATGGCTGGATGGCATCATTGACTCGATGTATGTGAGTTTGAGTGAACTCTGGGAGTTGGTGATGGACAGGGAGGCCTGGCGTGGTGCAATTCATGGGGCTGCGAAGAGTTGGACACGACTGAGTAACTGAACTGAACTGAACTGAGAGGACCTTAAGAAGAAAAAAAATTTAAATTAAAAAAATTTAAAAAACGATAATAGTAAAAGTATATCTAGGACTTTCTCTGGTGTTGTTGTGGACCGTGTGGGGTCAGTTCATTTTCAGATAGTTCCTTGATCCGGCTTACACTTTTCAAGATTTATAGGCCCCTTCCTATGTAGTCGGTGCTAATTGCAGGGTTTAATCTATTGCACTTGTCACTTCTAAAGTGGTTCCCTCTGTTTATTTTAGCTTCTGTTTGCTGGTCTCTTCGGTGTCTAATTTCCGCCCTGACACAAGGGGGCGGTGGTGACCACTTTTTTAGGCTTACTTGTTCAGTCGTGCTGTGGGGAGGGAGGAACACTGCAAACAAATATCACTGTCTTGTGTAGGGAGTGCCCACAGTGTCTCGGTCACACTGGGTTTGCCCCCGCTCACGGCGTGTGTGCTTTCCCTGTCTGCACTGCTCAGGCTCTAGGTTGCTCTGCTGGGAACTGTCTGAGGCAGGCCCTGGGTTGCATTCACTTCCCAGGTCTAAACCACTCAGGATCAGGTTCTCGGGTACTCCACAAAGGTGGAGACTTGGTTGGGCCTGCGTTTTGTGCCCTTCCCAGGTCCGAGCAGCTCAGGTGACCTGGTGCTTGGCGAGTGAGGTCGCCCCCAGTTGAAGGCTGTGACTTATCGCCTCCCCCGTCCCTGCCGCTCGGTTTTCTTGGTGTACAATGGGTGCGCCTTCTCAGGTGTGCCGTGTGTTTCTTCTGGGGAGCTGATCTCTGGCTGCGACCCTCCCGGTGGATGTCTACCATCCAGAATCCCAAGAAGTCTTGGTTAGCAACAAAGCCTGCTTGCAGTTTGGAAGATGATGCCTCTCTGGAGCCGTGATTGCCCCCTTGCAGCTCTGGCTGCCCCCCACCTGCCTGTTTCTGGCGGGGGATGGTCCAGTCCCCAGCTGGCTAACTCTGCTCATTCCTTTGTTCTGTGAGCAGGCCTGGCAGTATCTTAGGTTAGGGCTTTTCACAGGATAGCTATCCCACAGTCTGGGTTGCTATCTCTAGTTAGTTCCCTCAGATTGCCCTCAGAGCATTCAGGCCCAGTCCTTACCCTCAGCAATGCAGCCCACGCCTCCCTGCCCAGCCGCCGCTTCCTAGTGGTGGCTGTGAGCGTCTGGGCTGCTTCTCTGCTGGGAGTTGCTGTTAGGCCCCTAATCTGTGGGTTTTAATTATTTATTTATTTTTCCTTCTGATTATGTTGCCCTCTGAGGTTCCAAGGCTCGCCATAGACTCGCCGGTGAGAGTGTTTCCTGGTGTTTGGAAACTTCTCATTTTTTTTAAGACTCCCTTCCTGGGACCGATCTCCATTCCTACCTCTTTTGCCTCTCTTTTTATCTTTTATATTTTGTCCTACCTCCTTTAGAAGACAATGGGCTGCCTTTCTGGGTGCCTGATGTCCTCTGCCAGCATTAGAAGTTGTTTTGTGGAATTTGCTCAGCGTTCAAATGTTCTTTTCATGAATTTGTGGGGGAGAAAGTGGTCTCCCTGTCCTATTCCTCCACCATCTTAGCTACTGCCAAAAAAAAGAAAAGCTTTTAAAAGTCATTTTAAAGTTATTTTTTAAATTATGAAAGTGATAAATGAGAATCCTGGAAGCTGTTAGAAACAACAGGCCAAGTTTGCACACTTTACAGATAGGTCTTAATATAGTTCTGAATGAAAAAAAAGTAAAAATAAAATGAAAGAACTATCACAATACTATTTATGTAATTAAAAAATACATTTCAAATCAGTATCACACATTTTACTACACAGCACCATGGTTTTCTACAAGAAAGAAATAGGAATAAAATAGGAAAAAAATGATCAGACAAGAGAGAAAGGCCTTGTGAGAACAAATGATGATATATATATATGCTCCTGAGGACCAATAAAAAATTGTAAGTGTAATGAATACTTACTGTAAAAAGGCAAATAAAAACACACTCATTAATCTACTGTGTCCTACCAAATAATCACTGTTGGCATGTTTATCTTTTCATTTACAGCCTTTCCTTCTTTTCTGAAGAAAAAAATCTTGAACACTTTCCATTTAGTTTTCTGAAGGACAAAAAGGCTTATGGATTTATTCATAGCAACTTGAAATTTGTGACCCTACAGAGCCAACACAAGCTACTTTATTCTTTGTTTTTACCCCGTCCTAATTTACCATTCACCCTGTCTTTTCCTCTCCCCCTGCAGAACATCTGAGCTGAAGTATCCAGGGATAGTTGGAAATACAATACAGATCTCTTGAGAAGGGCCTGAGTGGTGATAATTATGTGGGTGGTATAAGCTTTTGAAAGCCATTCATTTAGCACATGGTAAACACTTCATTTATTAATTGGTATAATTAATTCTACAGTTATTTATTGAGAAACAGGTATGTGCTAAACACTGAAATAGTAGAGGGAACTGGGGGAGGATTAAGAATCTTGGGATTGATCAATTCTTTATAAGTGCTTACTGTGTACCGGCCATGAGCATAGTCCCCTAACTTGGAATTTTTAAAGTAATTTGAAATTTTTAGAAGTAAAGTATCTGGGAGTAGAGTCAATATGAAGCAAATCTTCCTGTAAGGAGGAAGGCTTTTCTGTTGGAAGAATTTCCTTCTAAACTCTAAAACACTTCAGCCTGTAGATGGACCTTTTCCTTAAAAAGGTTATGTAGAATTTTACCTTTGCTTAAACTATGAAGAAAACATTGGGTAAGAAAAAATTAACTTGTACACAAGATTGTGAGAGAATGTTTAAATCTACTTAAGGACATTTTCAAGCATATTTTCACTTTCCTTTTTGTACAGTGCAAAAATATTCATGACATAAAAATTATAATTTTAAGCTTGTTTAAGCTGCAGTTCAATGGCATTAAGTACATTCATGTTGTTATGAACCATAATGACCATCTATCTCTAGAACTTTTTCATCTTCCAAAACTCCATACTTACTAAACAAAAGCTTACCAAACCCCCTCCCCTCAGCCTCAGGCAACTATCATTTTACTTTCTGTTCCTTTGAATTTGACCATCCTAGTGCTTTACACTAAATTCAAATTCCCTCCCAAATCCATGTGTGTGTGTGTTAGATGTTTAGTCGTGTCCGATTCTCTGCAGCCCCATAGACTGCAGCCCACCAGGCTGCTCCATCCATGGGATTCTCCAGGCAAGAACACTGGAGTGGGTTGCCATTTCCTTCTCCAAAAGGAACTATAGAAAGAAAGTGAAGTCGCACAGTCGTGTCCGACTCTTTGCAACCCCATGGACTGTAGCCTACCAGGTTCCCCCACCCGTGGAATTCTCCAGGCAACAGTACTGGAGTGGGTTGCCATTTCCTTCTCCATCCCAAATCCATAGGTTGAACCCTAATCTTCATTGTGATGGTATTTTGCTCTGGGGCCTTTGTGTGGTGATTAGATCATAAGGTGGAACCTGCATGAATAGAATTGGTGCCCTTATAACAGAGACCCCAGAGAAGGAGACTTGTGAGGACACAGTGAAAAGATGGCTATTTATGAAGCAGGAAATGTGATCTTATCAATGCCAAATCTGCCAGTGCCTTCTTCTTGGACTTCCCAGCCTCCAGAACTATGAAAAATAAATATGTGTTGTTTAAAAGCCACTGCTACTGCTGCTGCTGCTAAGTCGCATCAGTCGTGTCCGACTCTGTGCAACCCCAGAGACAGCAGGCCACCAGGCTCCCCCATCCTTGGGATTCTCCAGGCAAGAACACTGGAGAGGGTTGCCATTGCCTTCTCCAATGCATGAAAGTGAAAAGTGAAAGTGAAGTCATTCAGTCGTGTCCGACTCTTCGAGACCCCATGGACTGCAGCCTACCAGGCTCCTCCGTCCTTGGGATTTTCTAGGCGAGAGTACTGGAGTGGGTGCCATTGCCTTCTCCTTCCAGGCATTATAAGCTACTAAATCTATGCTATTTTGTTATAGTAGCCCAAACTGACAAAGGTACCTCGTGGTCTCATGTAAATGGAATCATACAATATTTGACTTTTTGTGCCTGGGTTATTTCTCTTAGAATAGTTCATTCATGTTGTAGCACTGTTCCTGAAAGTGGGGTCCGGCTGCTTGCTGCTCAAAAGTCAATAAAGAAGAAAGGTTGGTAGAAAGGAAAATTTGCTTTATTTTGGATGTCAGCAATTGGGGTGGGATGTGGTGGGGCGTGAGAGGGGTTTCTGTCCAAAGGTTGACTCTCTCCTCATCCCCCCTGTGACAATCAGAGGGTAAGAGCTTTTATAGGTGAAGGGAGGGGGGTTACATGCATAAACAGTACAGTCAGCTCTGATAGTCATCTCAAAATTGGTCATGGGGTGGTCTAATCAGTGTCCTCTTGTTCTAAATGCAGTTAATCTTCATTTTCAGTATTGGTTTGTTCCCACTTCTTTGAGGCCAGATCTCAGAAGTGTGGCAGCTTATGTCATGGCTACAGTCTGGTTATCACGTAGTCAACTTCTTCCACCTGGTAGGGGTTTCAGTATCTACAAGACAGCTCAGAGGAAATAGCTCAGAATATTATCTATCACCCCTGACTATACCTAATGACTAAACTATAATTTTTCAGTCTTGTTGGACTGTTTTCCTTTGTTTTTGAATTTTCTCACTTCTCTGATTAAACTTATTCTTTGGCTAAAGTTTTTCCATAGACAGAAGGCAGGTTGAGGCCATGGTGGCAGAGGAGGACCCTAGGACCCTGTTCCATTTCAGCATGCGTCAGAACTTCCTTTTTAAGTCTGAATAATATTCTGTTGTGTGTATATGCTACACTTTGCTTATTCATCTGTTGATGGACACTCGATTGCTTTCACTTATGGCTATTAAGAATAATTTGGCTGCTGTGAACATGGGTGTACAAATATCTGATTGAGTGCCTACTTTCACTTCTTTTTGGTATGTGCCCAGAAAAGGAATTGTTGGATCATATGATAGTTCTATGTTTACATTTTTGAGGAACAACCGTACTCTTTTTCATAGTTGCTGCACCAATTTATACTCCCACCAGCAATGTACCAATATTTGAATTTTCCACATCTTGGCCAATACTTAAAAAAAAAAAAAAAATATATATATATATATATATATTTAGCCATCCTAATGGAGAAGGCAATGGCACCCCAATCCAGTACTTTTGCCTGGAAAATCCCATGGATGGAGGAGCCTGGTAGGCTGCAGTCCATGGGGTCTCGAAGAGTCGGACACGACTGAACGACTTCACTTTCACTTTTCACTTTCATGCATTGGAGAAGGCAATGGCAACCCACTCCAGTGTTCTTGCCTGGAGAATCCCAGGGACAGGGGAGCCTGGTGGGCTGCCGTCTATGGGGTCACACAGAGTTGGACACGACTGAAGTGACTCAGCAGCAGCAGCAGCCATCCTAATGGGGGTGAGGTAGAATCTCATTGTGGTTTTAATTTGCGTTGTCCTAATGATTAGTAATATTGAGCATCTTTTCATATCCTTGTTGGCCATTTGTGTATTTTCTTTAGAGAAACATTTATTTAAGTCTTTCATTCATTTTTAAAAACAAATTGGTTTTGTTGTTGCATTTTAGAGATTCTTTATTCTAGATATTAATTCCTTATCATACATAAAATTTGAAAATCTTTTCTCCCATTCTGTGGGTTGCCTTTTCATTTACATCTCTTTCAAGTATCTTTTTTAAAATTAATTTTTATTGGAGTGTAGTTGATTTACAATGTTGTATTAGTTTCTGCTGTACACCAAAGTGAATTAGTTATACATGTACATATGTGCACTCTTTTTTAGATTCTGTTCCCATATAGATCATTACAGAGTACTGAGTAGAGTTTCCTGTGCTATACAGTAGGTTCTTATTAGTTATCTATTTTGTATATAGTGGCATGTCTATTTCAATCCCCATCTCCTAATTTATCCCATCCCTCCTTCCCCCATAGTAACCACATAACCACATATCTGTGGCTCTATTTCTGTTTTGTAAATAGGTTCATTTGTACTATTATTTTAGCTTCCTTATGTAAGTAGTATCATATGATACTTATCTTTCTCTGTCTGGTAGAGAAAGATACCAGATGGAGAAAGATACCAGACGTCAATCAGTATGACAATCTCTAGGTCTATTCATGTTGCTGCAAATAGCATTATTTCATTCTTTTTTATGGCTGAGTAATAATCCTGTGTGTGTGTGTGTGTGTGTGTGTGTATACCACATCATCTTTATCCATTCCTCCATTGATGGGCATTTAGGTTGCTTGCATGTCCTGGCTATTATAAATAGTGCTTCAGTGAACATTGATGTACATGTATCTTTTTGAATTATGTTTTTCTCCAGATATATGCCCAGGAGTGGGATTTCTAGATCATACGGTAATTCTATTTTTAATTTTTTTAAGGAACCTCCATTCCATTCTCCATAGTGGCTATACCAATTTACATTCCCACCAACAGTGTAGGAAGGTTGCCTTTTTTTTATACCCTTTCCAGCATTTATTATTTGTAGATTTTTTGATGATGGCCATCCTGACTGGTGTGAGATGATACTTCATTGTAGTTTTGATCTGTATTTCTCTGATAATCAGTGATGTTGAGCATCTTTTCATGTACCTCTTGGCCATCTGCATGTCTTCTTTGGAGAAATGTCTATATCCTCCATCCATTTTTTGATTTTTTTTTATATTAAACTGCATGAGCTGTTTGCATATTTTGGAGATTATTCCCTTATTGAGCACTTTGTTTGCAAATATCCTCTCCCATGTGGAGAAAAACTGTGGAGTTGTCTTTTGAAGCATGTTTAATGTAGCTTAGTGACATGTGTTTACATGGAAGTACCCAACATTCACTGAGACACAGAGACAACAGGAAAGGGCCTTTGCTCTGCATCTTTGCATATTCAGGTTAGGGGAGGAGACAAGCACCTTATTAGAAAATGATGTAATAGGGAGTGCCAAAGGTTGGAAGAGTACTGAGGGAAAATCTCTGCTGCGTTAAGTATGAAGTGTTTATATTTGTTTATTAAAGCAGTTACCCCAAAGACTGCTACAGGATTTCTCATCCATCTCAGGGTATCAAATCCATATCCATATACAGATGACTCCCAAGTCCCAAACAGAAGGATGAGAACCCAGTTTTCACTTCTTGACTTAACATCTCTTCCTAGATGTCTTGTAGGTATGTCATAATCTTGTTAGGATCAGTTCCTAACAAATATATTTAAAAAGAAAATATATGAACTTATTCTATCAAAAAGTATAATGATTTACCTCTTCATCAAATTCTGAGTTTACTTCCTTAAAAAAAATCACTGCACTTTCATTTTCAAGGTCATTTTGTACCTATATGATGCTTAGATGATACAGAATAAATAAAAAGAAGTAATTTTCAGCTCAGTTTGTCATTGCCATATTTTGAAATTTGATTGAATGTGAACTATTATTCATAGATGGTATTTAGAATTTCAGCAAGAAGGTTAGTATAAATTTCCAAGACTTTGGGTGACTGCTTTTAATATTCTAGAAAGATTTTGATAGAGTAAATATTTCACTATTTTAAAAGCTGGCAAGAGCTATTGATCACAAAGAAAACAATGTAGGTAACTTCGAGATTCTAAAGTTAGACTTAAATTTTTAATCTTATCCCTAATTTATTTTAGTCATTGAACATTCATATTGCTCATCCATTTAATAATTGATTTTGGATAGCATCATTCTTTAAAGGAGACCAAAACAGAGCAGATAAGTCAGATTTTTCCAGTGCATAAATGCTTTCCTATGAATATATTAGATGTTCAAAATCTATACAAATACTTTCTATAAGGCTGTTTATTATTCATAGATGGTGATAAAATGATGATGAATAAGAGTTATGTGTTTTTTATAGTTTACAGAGCACTTTTGCATATATTACATCATTTTATCCTCATGGAAGCTTTGTGACATAGGCATTATTTTTATCATTTCCACTTTATAAGTGAGGAAATAAAGGCAAGGGAGAATTTAAACAACTTTCCCAAGGTCACTGAGCAAGAGATTGGATCCAACTCTAGCCTTTTAACTACAAACTGTGTGTCTTTTCCATCAATTACCACATCTCCCCTCATGTCTGTTAGTACATGAGTTTGCTTTAAACTTTACACAATCTACTACTGACTTGAGTGAAAATCACTTATGATCATTTTCCAAGGTTTCTCATATGAAGAAGTTGACTCATGTCATTCACAAGAGAAATATGGTTATTGTTGTAGAGGGAATGAATTCTCAGTCCACCAACTGAATTACTTAACTTCTAGTTCATGGTCCCACGCTGCCTAGCGTTTCCTACTAGGAAAAGCTCAATCAATCATGATACATATATTCCTTTGTTGTCTCAGTCAGTTCAAGATTTTCTTCCATCACCATCCTTTTCACAAAGACTGCTTCTAAATTCCCAGAAACATTGTGGAGTCAGGACATCTGTGGAATGTGGGAGAAGCTTTAGGTCCCTGGGTGTCATTTGTCCAGGCTGGCATCTGCTGAACAGTCCATCACCCCATCTGGTCCCCAGGCATCATCTCTTCTATCAGCAGCTGCTGAGATGTCTGAGCTCCCAGCTGGCCTCTGAGCATCAGCCTCCTCTGGCACCTGCTGTGGTGTCATTTTTCTTACAACAAGCCTCGCTCAGGCCTGCTTACTTTCAGTGCCATTTCTTTTGGGCTCTTGACCACAAGGGACAATGGGCTTCTGCTCCTTAGGTCTTGCTCAGAGGCTGTGAACCTGTGGTGGGTTGTCTGTAGACTTTGCTTACTATTCACCAACACTGCAAGGCAGGGAGCCTCTCTCCAAGGCTTGCTCCTCCCTGAGCTGTACCTGGGAAAGGTGTTGCCTTACCATTATTTCCTCCTCTCTCCCAATCATGCCTGGGTATGGATGGTGTGCAGGGAACACTCATCATTGGCCATCTATCTTGCTTTCCCAAGACTACCTATTCCATTCTCCAGTCCAGGCACTTTTTTCCCCTCATGTATATGATTCACTTGAATGTATTAATGGGTTTCCCTGGTGGCTCAGATGATACAGAATCTGCCGGTGATGCAAGTGACCTGGGTTTGATCCCTGGGTTGGGAAGATCCCCTGGAGCAAGGCATGGCAACTCACTCCAGTCTTCTTACCTGGAGAATCCCCATGGACAGAGGAGCCTGGTGGGCTATGGTCCATGGGATCGCAAAGAGTAGGACATGACTGAATGACTAAGCACAACAGTACTCAGTGCCTAATACGACTGAAGTGAAGTGAAATCACTTAGTCGTGTCTGACTCTTTGTGACTCCGTGGACAGTAGCCTGCACCAGGCTCCTCAGTCCATGGGATTTTCTAGGCAAGAGTACTGGAGTGGGTTGCCATTTCCTTCTCCAGGGAATCTTCCCGACCCAGGGATCGAACCCAGGTCTCCTACATTGATAGACAGATGCTTTACCGTCTGAGCCACCAGGGGACCTGTCCAATATGACTAGTACTTATTTACTCAATTACTCAATGGATAATTTTCTTTCATCCCTGTGCCCTCCTTCTTTTTCCTCCTTACTTATAAACAACCACTTTAGCTTGTTTAATGTGAAAATTTTTGTTTGCATATCTTCTTAAAAATACATATTATTTTGTGTGCCCACCTTTAATTTAAATTAATTAACATTCATTTAATAATTAATATCATAGCTAACATTATTAAAATATGATCCTTTATCTAAGTCATCCCCTCATAGCAGGTTGATTCTAAAGGGAAATGGACACAAGAAGCAGATTGTTTCAATTTAGAGAATGGCCCACCCTCTCTGAAATCTTTCTAACCATGTGAAATATTTTCACTTATTTGGATAATTTATTCATTTTAAAACAAATGTTAAGGACTTCTTATTAGCCGGCCAAAAACAAATGCAGTCTCAGCTTTCAGCAGTTCTAGTCTTGAGGGCTTAGTATATGTGGGTGTCTTGTTAACTATGAGAAAAGCCACATGGTCTGCTTGGTATTCCACTTCCAGAGGCATGAGTGGAGCCAGGACAGCATGCCCTACCTTAGGTTGAGATGAGGTGCCATCATGGCAGGCTCTGCAGACCCCTCACTGCAGGGCCCCTACAAGTCATTTGTTTGTCAGAGCTCCTGCTCCTGTCAGGTAAGGAAGCCTACTAGTCCTGGAGTGACTCAGTCCTGGCTTAAATGAAAGAAACATATTCCCAGAACCACTCAGAAATCTAAAAAGACGTTGCAGATCAGAATTCTTCACTATCCTCAAGATACATAAATACTAAGCCCTGAACTTAAAATCCATGCATTTCTGGATTGAGTGTATTCTTTTTCTACTGCTGTGAATGACACTCCAAGGCCAAATGTGTGTGGGGCTATTTAAGCACTGTGATGATTAACCATTTTAGCCTCATTCTGTGGCTGCCAATACCAGGCGGGGATCAACATATGGCTCTTCTATCTTTGTTAACATTAACCTTGAGCACAAGGATGGCCAGACTGGGGAGCCAGAGAGAACAGTTCCTGTAAAAACCAAAACTATACATGAGACTGAGGGATGGGATTGGAACAGGGGTACATATGGGGATGGGAAGGTGATGCTAAGGAGAGGTGGTGAAGAGACACAAGAACCGCTTCCTTTGAAGTCTTGGAAGGAGTTTCTTTTTTCATTATTCCTGCTTCTTGCTTCCTGGGTCTCTCATTCCACATGACCCTCTAATCCCCTCCCAGCATTCTATGTACTTGCATTCAGGCTGCACTCAAAAACATATGGTGTACTGTGCCTTATAAAAATTATACTTATTTCTTCTCCCCTTCTAGGAAGTTTTACATTGTTATCATAGGAAATGCGGATGCAGAGGCCTTAGTCTATGGTGATTCAATTTGCAAAGAACTCAATCAGTTAGACATTTCTGAGAGATTATGCTTTGGTTAAAAAAAAAAAAAAAGTATAGTCTCTATTTTTGAGTGCAACATGGTTCCTGTAATAAGTTTCTGAATTTCTTGAGAAATTCAATTGTGAGGCCATCTGGTTCAGAGGTTTATGTCCTTGTCTTGAGATAATTGTATTATCTATACATCAACAGTGATGTCCTCCTTAACTGAGTCATTCCACAATTTCTGAAAATATTTTAATTTGATCTCTATTTTTGATCAAAGGACAAAAGCAATGCCACCTATGAAAGGATGTTCACAAAAAAGATCAAATATAGCATTTTTCTGGTTTGATTTCTTCAACAGAGCTAAGGTGAATTTTATCTGCTTTTGTTGTTTCTTTCCTTTCCAGTTGTAACCCTGCAGAAAAATTTACTAGGACACAGCATGAATGCAAACTGGTAAATAGTGACAATAGGTAAAATGATCATTTAAGAAATTATAGGTGAGCATAGTGATGAGGAAAATTATAGATGAGCATAGTGATGAAATTAAAAGATGCTTGTGCATTGGAAGCTCCATGAGAAACCTAGACAGCATATTAAAAAGCAGAGACATTACTTTGCCAAAAAAGGTACCTGTAGTCAAAGCCATGGTTTTTCCAGTAGTCATGTATGATGTGAGAGTTGGACTATTAAGAAAGCTGAGCACCAAAGAATTGATGTTTTAAACTTTGGTGTTGGAGAAGACTCTTCAGAGTGCCTTGGAATGCAAGGAGATCAAACCAGTCCATCCTAAAGGAAATCAACCCTAAATATTCGTTGGAAGCACTGATATTGAAGCTGAAGCTTCAATACGTTGGCCACCTAATGTGAAGAGCCAACTCATTGGAAAAAGCCCTAATGCTGGGAAAGATTGAGGGTAGGAGGAGAAGGGGGCGACAGAGGATGGAATGGATGGATAGCATCACAGACATGAAAGTGAAAGTTGCTCAGTCAGTCTGACTCTTTGTAACCCCATGGACTGCAGCATACCAGGCTTCCCTGTCCATCACTGCAGCTTACTCAAACTCATGTCCATCGAGTTGGTGATGCCATCCAACCATCTCATCCTCTGTCATCCCCTTCTCCTGCCTTCAATCCTTCCCAGCATCAGG
>NW_011494707.1:2810093-2810749 GCF_000754665.1 Bison bison bison | reverse complement strand
AATTCTTTGGCACTCAGCTTTCTTTATAGTCCAACTCTCACATCCATACATGACCACTGGAAAAACCATAGCTCTGACTAGATGGACCTTTGTTGGCAAAGCAATGTCTCTGCTTTTTAATATGAAGTCTAGGTTTGTCATAGCTTTTTTCCCAAGGAGCAAGCATCTTTTAATTTCATGGCTGCAGTCACCATCTGCAGTGATTTTAGAGCCCCCCAAAATAAAGTCTGTCACTGTTTCCACTGTTTCCCCATGTATTTGCCATGAAGTGATGGGACCAGATGCCATGATCTTAGTTTTTTGAATGTTGAGTTTTAAGCCAACTTTTTCACTCTCCTCTTTCACTTTCATCAAGAGGCTCTTTAGTTCCTCTTTGCTTTCTGCCATAAGGCTGGTGCCATCTGCGTATCTGAAGTTATTGATATTTCTCCTGGAAATCTTGATTCTAGCTTGTGCTTCATTCAGCCTCACAAGCTAGATGAATTCACATGACGTACTCTGCGTATAAGTTAAATAAGCAGGGTGACATACAGCCTTGACATACTCCTTTTCCAATTTGGAACCAGTCTATTGTTGCATGTTGGGTTCTAACTGTTGCTTCTTGACTTGCATACAGATTTCTCAAGAGGCAGGTCAGGTGGTCTGGTATTCCCATC
>NW_011494707.1:2809551-2809993 GCF_000754665.1 Bison bison bison | reverse complement strand
ACCTCATGTCCATCGAGTTGGTGATGCCATCCAACCATCTCATCCTCTGTCATCCCCTTCTCCTGCCTTCAATCCTTCCCAGCATCAGGGTCTTTTCCAATGAGTTAGCTCTTGGTATCAGGTGGCCAAAGTATTGGAGCTTCCGCTTCAGTGTCAGTCCTTTCAATGAATATTCAGGACTGATTTCCTTTAGGATGGACTGGTTGGATCTCCTTGCAGTCCAAGGGACTCTCAAGAGTCTTCTCCAACACCACAGTTTCAAAAGCATCAATTCTTTGGCACTCAGCTTTCTTTATAGTCCAACTCTCACATCCATACATGACCACTGGAAAAACCATAGCTCTGACTAGATGGACCTTTGTGGCAAAGCAATGTCTCTGCTTTTTAATATGAAGTCTAGGTTTGTCATAGCTTTTTTCCCAAGGAGCAAGCATCTTTAATT
>NW_011494707.1:2782103-2809451 GCF_000754665.1 Bison bison bison | reverse complement strand
ACAGATATTGGCAATTTGATCTCTGGTTCCTCTGCCTTTTCTAAATCCAGCTTTAACATCTGGAAGTTCTTGGTTCACATACTGTTGAAGCCTGGCTTGGAGAATTTTGAGCATTACTTTGCTAGCATGTGAGATGAGTGCAATTGTGTGATAGTCTGAGCATTTCTTTGCTAGCATGTGAGATGAGTGCAATTGTGTGATAGTCTGAACATTCTTTGGCATTGCCTTTCTTTGGGATTGGAATGAAAACTGACCTTTTCCAGTCCTGTGGCCACTGCTGAGTTTTCCAGATTTGCTGGCGTATTGAGTGCAGCACTTTCACAGCATCATCTTCTAGGATTTGAAATAGCTCAACTGGAATTTCTTCACCTCCATTAGCTTTGTTCATAGTGATGCTTCCTAAAGCCCTCTTGACTTCACATTCCACGATGTCTGGCTCTAGGTGAGTGAAAACACCATCATGGTTATCTGGGTTATGAAGATCTATTTTGTATAGTTCTTCTGTGTATTCTTGCCACCTCTTTTTAATATCTTCTGCTTCTGTTAGGTCCATACCATTTCTGTCCTTAATTGTGTTCATCTTAGCATGAAATGTTCTCTTTGTATCTTTGATTTTCTTGAAGATATCTCTAGTCTTTCCCATTCTATTGTTTTCCTGTATTTCTTTGCACTGATCACTGAGGAAGGCTTTCTCATCTCTCCTTGCTATTCTTTGGAACTCTGAATTCAAATGGGTATATCTTTCCTTTTCTCCTTTGCCTTTAGCTTCTCTCCTTTTCTCAGCTATTTGTAAGGGCTCCTCAGACAACCTTTCTGCCTTTTTGAATTTCTTTTCCTGGGGATGGTCTTGATCACTGCCTCCTGTACAGTGTCACAAACCTCTGTCCATAGTTTTTCAGGCACTCTGTCAGATCTAATCCCTTGAATCTATTTGTCACTTCTACTGTATGATCGTAAGGGATTTGATTTAGGTGATACCTGAATTGTCTGGTGGTTTTCCCTACTTCTTTCAATCTAAGTCTGAATTTTGCAGTAAGGAGTTCATGATCTGATCCACAGTCAGCTCCAGGTTTCATTTTTGCTGACTGTATACAGCTTCTTCATGTTTGGCTGCAAAAAATATAATCAGTCTTATTTTGGTATTGTCCATCTAGTGATGTCCACGTGTAGAGTCTTCTATTGTGTTGTTTGAAGAGGGTGTTTGCTATGACCCATGTTTTCTCTTGCAAAACTTTGTTAGCCTTTGCCCTGCTTCATTTTGTACTCCAAGGCCAAATTTGCCTGTTACTTCAGATATCTCTTGACTTCCTACTTTTGCATTCCAGTCCCTTATGATGACAAGAACATCTTTCTGTGTGTGTTAGTTATAGAAGGTCTTGTAGATCTTTACAGAAACATTCAACTTCAGCTTCTTCAGCATTACTGGTTAGGGCACAGACTTGGATTACTGCGATATTGAATGGTTTGCCTTGGAAACAGAGATCATTCTGTCATTTTTGAGATTACACCCAAGCACAGCATTTTGGACTCTTTTGTTGACTATGAGGGCTACTCCATTTCTTCAACGGGATTCTTGCTGACAGTAGTAGATATAATGGTCATATGAATTAAATTCACCCATTCCAGTCCATTTTAGTTCACTGATTCCTAAAATGTCAATGTTCACTCTTACCATCTCCTACTTCATGAGCTTTCATGAACCTAACATTCTGGGTTCCTATGCAATATTGTTATTTACAGCATCAGACTCTACTTCCATCCCCAGTCACATCCACAACTGGGCGTTGTTTTTGCTTTGATCCATCTCTTCATTCTTTCTGGAGTTATTTCTCCACTCTTCTCCAGTAGCATATTAGGCACCTACCGACCTGGGGAGTTCATCTTTCAGTGTCATATCTCTTTACCTTTTCATGCTGTTCATGGGGTTCTCAAGGCAAGAATCCTGAAGTGGTTTGCCATTGCCTTCTCCAGTGGACCACATTTTGTCAGAACTCTCCACCATGACCTGACCATCTTGGCTGGGCCTACACAGCACAGCTCATAGTTTCACTGAGTTAGACAAGGCTGTAGTGGGTAACCTATCCCTTCTCCAGCGGATCTTCCCAACCTAAGAATTGAACTGGGGTCTCTTGCACTGCAGGCGGATTCTTAACCAGCTGAGCTACCAGGGAATGAGTTTGAGCAAACTCCAGGAGATAGTGAAGGACGGGGAAGCCTGGGGCGCTGCAGTCCATGGGGTTGCAAAGAGTTGGACATAACTTAGTGACTAAACAACAACAAAAGTGATGAGGAAGAAGCTGGAAGAATGTAAGGGGGTTTGCAGTTTCAGGCAGTCAGTGACTTATGACTGAAATACAGAGACAAACGTTTGTATGTATGTGGAGGTAACAGAATTGATTCATGGTGAACAGACCTTAATAAAGGAGAAGTAAAGTATAGCAGGGAGATGGATAAGGAAAAGACATTTAGGAAGTGAGAGTGAAAATGAGGCGAGCTTAACATGAGAAACCTGGGCCTAAAACATTAGGTAAAACACCTTACAACAATGAAAATATAATTAACATTTCAAATCAGTGTTTGTAATTAAAGGCATTGATTTAACAAAAAGGGAAGAAAGGGAATGAACTTGAGAATGAAATCACTGGAGGAGAATAAGTCACCATAGTGATAGTCTAGTTATTCATTCATTTTCTATTGAAAACACTTCTGTGGGTCTGGCTGATATGAAAACCAGTGACCTAGACTCTAAAGCCATTGTACCCCATTAGCAATTTTCTCAGTCATCTTAAAGAAAATTTGAAGGGCAAACAAACATGATCCAGGATAACCTGGTACTATGAACCGAGTGGGAAGCTGAATGAGAAATCTGACCTGTTGAAATGAAAAAGCATGTACCTCATGTTTTTGTCTAAGAGTTTCCTATTTGGCATGAGATATATGAGTGGTGTCTGGATAAACTGTTTTGGTAATGTTTCTGAGTTCTGTTCTCCTACACAGTTTCAAAGAGTTTTACTTCTCACTCCTCCTCCGCTGCTTCTTCCATTTTGAGGTTTAAGTTTTGCAAACGTTATCCATAAATATAAAGTTTTTAGCAACTTCTTTTCTAGGATTTTATCTTATGGACAAATTCACACATGCAGGCAAATATGAATGTCCACCCCTGTAGAATTACCTGTAATAGCACAAGAAAAAAAGGTCTCAATGTCCATCATCCGGGTAGCATCTATAAGTAAAAGAAGTAACATTTAGAAAATGATTACTGTGCTCTTCTTTCTTTCTTTCTGAGCCCCTGGGAGTCTCCAGTTAGTCTTAGAAATCCATCAGCCTGGGAAGGGAGCATAATCAGTTTCCGACATGCAGAGTCGGATCACGGAGTAAGATGAGAGCCTGGCAATCCAGGCCATTGTGAAGAGCGGATTTTTTGAATATCACTGCTCCCCTGCTTCAACATAGAAAGGAACAGAAATGATATTCTTTCCTATGACAGTAATGCCACAGGGCTTTCTTCTGTATCTTTAGTGATAGAAGGAGCCTCTCAAGCAAGGGAAATAAGAGAAAAGATTGACCTTTTTCTACCCTGGGAGACTTGGGGACAAAGAAAGGAAGGAAGTCAGTGGAATAACTTATGTGTGTCCCAGGCTTTCCCTTCCTGATTGTTGCAAATAGGGAGGGAATGGGGCATTAGGTGAGAGAAGATGCTCTGCTTCCCCTCCCCAGGGAGGATCTGGAGAGAGGTCTCCTGTGGGACCACAGCCTCATGCATCTGCTCACATGGAGTCCCATTGTTTCATAGCACAGCTTCAAATTCTATGTGATTCCAGCAAATGCAGTAAAAATAGCTGGAATTTTTCCTCTTTAGGAATTCCTTAGTAAAAGCAAGTTTGACATTGTCATTCTTACCTAAAAGCATTGTGCCTTGTGGCCACTGTAGCTGAACTTGGGCAACTGACCACGACTGCGAAATTCTAGAAGGAAATAGCAGACCACCAATCTTGTCAAGACGCTTTGTCAATAATTAAAGAATTATCAGAGAGATATGGATAAAATCCATCCCTTTCTCATCTGGGGTCGAGGTAGGGTATGTGCAGTAGTGATACCAGTATACCCAGACTGTTTATCCCTCCACTCACCTCGGTGTGTCCTGAGGATTCCTGCCCTTAGCCAGGACTCCTCCGCACCCCAACAGGATGCTCTACTCCCATCAGGGGAAGATAAGTCACCACTTTAGACCATTCCAGCTATTTAGAACATCACCATTCTAAGTAACTAGCCGGTTTACACTTAGAAATAAGTGGTGGTTTATCTTCATTTTTTTTCTACTATGGGCTGGCTGCAGCACGCAGGCCCGACAGCAGCTGCTTTCCAAATGCCGGTACTCAGGAGTCTCGGAGAACTGGGCTCAGTGCCCCCAAAAAACAAACACGAATGATGAAAATGCGCACCAAAGAAAGTTGGGCAGAGAACAATCCTGGCTTGGAATTAATGAGCCCCAGCAAATCCCTTTCTCAACAAGAGCATTTCGTGTCTATTTTGTGTAGAGGTTGATTTTTATTTTTAAATAAAATTCTGATTTATTTTAAAGAGGGCTTAGAGGTATTCCTGATATGCATATTTCTGAACTTGCTGGCAAAATTTGACTCCCAATTCCTTCTCTTTAAAAAAATTTTTAATAAAATTCTTGAAATACAGGAAAAGCACATACCTTCCACGCTTAAGATTTGCCCCTTTATCATCTGGGGTAGACATGTAGGGAGTGTGCAATTAATTAAAAATTAATACTCAAGTTTTAAGGTAAATATTTCATTGGAAAGTAGACAGATTCTGTTTGTGGGTTTTCCATTATTTAGTTCTGTGACCTTGAGTGAGCCACTTAACCTTCATGGACTTCAGTTACCCCATCTGAGAAATGGGCTCAGGTTGATTTTCACAAACTTGCTCCTTCCAACTTCGAGAATGTCTGGATCTGTGCACACACTCCACCTCCCCTTTCTGTGACCTTCTCCACACTCTGAGATGTCTTCTCACCTGTCCAGATGTTCCGTAACCTTAGGCTAGAGACTGTTAGACCTCTGCCCTTCCCACCCCCACAGTTTTTCTGCTCCCTGTCCTCCCTTCCCATCTGATCTTCATTGGCTGAGGAAGCCAGAGAGCATGTGAGTGTGGATTGTCCTGCTAGCTTTGGCACTTCCCTATTTCAATTTAAATAAATGCAGTGTCCTTCCAGGCATTTTTTGCAATGGTCACCAACTAACCCTCCATTTCTGTGTACTTGATTAATGCCTACCTCACAGATGGTAAACCTCATGTGGGCAGACAGCATGTGTCTTTGGCCTACCCTGAGTCCCTAGTGCCCAGCACAGTGGCCAGTGCACAGTAGTGGCACAGTTGCGTATTTGTTTGAATGAATGAATCGGTCCTTTCCAGGCAGGACCCCTTAAATCACATTTAGCAGGCAGTGAAGTTAGACCTTGCTGAAATCCTTGTTGGCTTATATAGATCTATCCTGACCCCCAATCTAAAATAACCCCCAGCTTCCCTCCCTCCTTCCACTCATCTACCCTTGGTCTTTCTTCATTCTTGTATCCTGCCTTATTCCCTTTCCCTGCACTCACACTACCTTTATTTATTTGTTCCCAGCTTTGTTACTGTCTCTTCTATCAGAGTAAACTTCATGAATCCAGAACCTTCTTTACCCTTTTTCAAGGCTGTATCCTTAGCATCTAGAACAGCAGCAGCACAGAGATGTTGGCTGAGAGAATGAAAACTGACATATTGTTTGTAGCCAATCCAAATGGCGTGGACTCTCTCTGCTTTGACGTTGGCTAGAAATCTTTTCCTTGCAGTGTCCCAGGCAGCAGTGCCAGGTACGACTCTTCTCCCTGTTCCCAGCATAATATTGGCTCATCATGTTCTCCTGGTTTCCCTTTCAGGGCCCAGAGCAGAAGCCGTGTTCTTGAATGATGGTCAGTTCAAAACAGGTCATCTTCTCCTTTACTTGTTTTACTTCTTTTTCTTTATTTTTAACTTTACAGAGCTCTGAGAAAAAAAGAGAGCAAGAAACTTGAATAGGGTGTACTAACTCTTCAATCTGATAATGTTTCCTTTGCTGGGCAGGCAGGCATGCATGGTACCCAGGCCTCTCTGGTGAATGAGAAACATCTGCTCTAGCTAAGCCTGATGTCTTGCAAAGCACTCAAGGCTCTTAGCTGCCTCTAGCATGGTACCCAGGGTACCTTTCTTGCCTGCTGTTGCTGCTGCCTATTTGATGGTTGTTTTTCTCATTCTTTTGTGCCTTGGGGTATGTGTTTTTTGTTGTTACCTACAAAACCTCTGAGCTTTCTTAATGTAAAAGCCAGAGAGGAGCTGGATTAACAGATGTTTTTGTTTTGCTATATAGAGGAGAATTAATATCTTCCTTGTTCAATAAAAGAACACTTTCCTAGTGTTAAATATATTCCTTGTTTAATTATGTTTTAAAGTCATGTGTGTGCGTAGGGGAGTGGAGGTTTAAAAGTGGAGGCATGAGCAGTGGCACATTTGAGATGATTTCTGAGGGAAAGACTTCCTGGCTTCTGAAGATATTATTCTTCATGCTTCTAATGAACTCTCGTGTTTGTCTGTGTAGCAGGCACAAATGAATTTGAATTTAATCCAAAGTGGCTGAGTGATCGACACTCTGCTCGCTAAAAGCAGGATAAAAATTTCTAAACATTGGGAAAAGAAGAGAGAATAAAAAAGGGAATGCTAGGGAAAAGAAAATGCTTATGTTGTACAACATTTCTATACAATGAGTTTGATAGAATTAGAAGTCACTGACTGCTTTTCATATTATCTTGGCCTTTAGTACTGGCTTTGTAAGAGGTAAAGTCAGCTTTAGTTTAGAAAAACATTCCACTTATAAAGTACAGCTAATTTTTGTGAAGACTTGACTTTCTTGAAATGGATTCTTCTTCTGAACAACAAAGTGAATATTGAAAATAATTTCTCACTAATATGATGTGGATTTGATGAAAAAGTCATTGTTTCTGTATATAATACTGCAACACCTTAAAAAACTATTGTTTAACCTGTTTATTCACTTGCTTTGTATTAGAATCAGACCATATAAATTATTTCTACCAAGAATGTGCTGTTTGATGTGACTCTATTGTTAGCATTCTCCTTCAGATTTCTTCTATAGCTAATTTAGCAAAGCTGCATTTAAATCAGTCCCCGATGAGAGGACCTGGAGTTCACATTTTTGCTTTTAATAGACACATTAGTCTTCCTACATGGTAAGATTTCATAAATGGCTTCTTATTCTTTTCCTGGGAGATAGCTATTATATATCACTCAGTGCATTTCTGGTCTTACCTTAGGGAATTTACAGGGGTTGTCATTGCTTTGGCTTCAGCTGAAACACAAGAGGTTTTAAATTGGATCTTGTATTTGTGTTCAGGATTGAGAAAACTCTTCGGGTACCTTTAATAAGAATCCTGTAAAGATTATGTTGGCTAAACTAGTTTGAATAACCAGATATTACTGTGATACTTGGTTATTTGCAGGTTGCTTTCCCCCAGTAAGAAAAGGAAGAGAGGGACTCTTAGAGGCAGGGGTGAGGTGAGGCTTCTGGCAGGGTTATTTACATGCTGGCATTGGGGCATAAAAGCTGTGAGTACAGTCTTCTCCTGCTAAATGAAAAGCTATGGTTGACTTTAAAACATTACACAATATAATTTGCGTTCATAGTAGAAAAGCAGATAATGCAAATTAAAAAAAGTAATAAAAGAGTGTTCATAATCCTACCAGCCAGAGATAACTATTGTTGAAATGTTGTATATAACGTTTTATACTTTTTCTAAAGTTTGTCTTTTTTTAATGCAAAAATGGATCCTTTGACAGGATGTTCAATTAAAAATATATATCTTTACCTGTTCCTTAATCAATAACCCTTTTCTTGTGCCTCATAATACAAATAGTGTTTACAAAGAGTAGAAGAAGGTGATTACCTTCTGGTGATTACCCCAGGCCCCCAAGTGGCCTGGCCTGAGTTGAACTCGAGGAGCACATGGTGGTCCCAGGGAGCTTTTGGGAGAGAGAGAAATGTCATGGAAAAGCTGCCTTAGTGAAGTCTTTAGTTACAATGAAAACAAAAGCCCTGGCTGTGCATGTCCAAGAGTCACAGAACTGAACTGGGACATGAAGACTCCTACACAAAATGGTTTAGGTGAAGGCAAGTGGGGTTGTGGGATCAGATTTTCAGTATTTGTAACTCCTACCCATTTACTTGTCATTTTTAAGACCTGGAAAGGCTCTGAAATGTGATCCCACTTGCAAGCTAGTAGGTTAGCCTGCTACAGTGTTATGGACGCTGCTAGAAGACACAGGATGCCTGGATCACAGGCAGAGGACCTTATTACTCATGGTACAGCAAGAAGCATGATCTTCATGTTCAGTTCAGGTTTTCCTGTCCTTCAAATCTCATGAAGTGACACATGGAGGCTCAGGTAGATGTTACCCATAATAACAAGGTACCTCTTTTGGTTTCCACACAGTGGGTGTCTCAAAAAACTCAGACCTTTGTTCCCTTCTCTGTTTAACCTTCACACACATATTTCCTCCTAATAGATGTTCCCTACTTTGGTAGAATAGTAGGATTTTCCCCTAAAAATGTACTGTTAAAATGTGATTGTTGCTTTTCAAAATAGCTATCAGTTTTGAAGGGCAGTTTATTTAAGCATTGGTGAATTCAAACAAAACCTGTTTAAGTACCTTCCCTGTTGAAAAATAATGTGCTAGATGTTGAAGCTTGGGCCTCCTGCAGAGTTTAGGGGCCTATTTCAGGCCTTGGATGAGGAGAATCAGTGATTAGGTTACTATTTAACAGGACACTAGATCATTAAGTCTCAGAGGAGACCTGGGTATTTTACATTTTAGGCTAACTACTCCTTTTATGACTTTAGATGACATCTAATTTGGAGAATAAACACCTCTGTAATTAGCCTAGAGGCATGAAAAAGTATTTGATGTTTCCACCTTTGTAATCAGGACTTGGCTCTGCCAGCCACAGTAAGCTTTAAAACCCTGAAGGTAAAGCCTGTGTGTTCAGGAAACTCCATTAAGGCATCTGGTAATTAGGATTAATTTCCATCCTGGGCTTTCAATTAGTGTAATTAATATAGTGTATTGTGACTTGGTCTGAGGATATGAATTGTAATCTTTCTTCTTTCACAGTATGAGTTTGGTAGGTTTGGACTGATGCTGAAGCTCCAATACTTTGGCCACCTGATGGGAAGAACTGACTCATTAGAAAAGACCCTGATGCTAAGAAAAACTGGAGGCAGGAGGAGAAGGGACAACAGAGGGTGAGATAGTTGGATGGCATCACTGACTCGATGGACATGTTTGAGCAAGCTCTGGGAGTTGGTGACGGGCAGGGAAATATGGCATGCTGCAGTCTATGGGGTCACAAACAGTTGGACATGACTGAGCGACTGAACTGAACTGATAGGTTAGGGTGGGCCCTGGGAAGTGTGATTTCAGGCTTGGCTGGATTCCACTTGCCTCATTTGTTGTGTGCTCAGTCACTCAGTCATATCTGACTCTTTTGCGACCCCATGGAGTGTAACCTGCCAGGCTCTTCTGTCCATAGGATTTTCCAGGCAAGAATACTGGAGTGGGTTGCCATTTCCTACTCCAGGGGATCTTCCCAACCCAGGGATTGAACCTGCATCTCCTGTGTCTCCTGCGTTGGCAGGTGGATTCTTTACCACTGAGGTACCAGAGAAGCTGCCTCATTGGTTAGAGGATCTTTTAAAAACTGGCTGTTAAATTCCAGTCCTAACCTCCTTTCCCAACCTTAGTTTTTCCCATTGGAAGGATTTGCTCAGCAGGCTATTTACTTTCTGGCAATAGGCAATGAGTCATCTCCAGCTTCATGCCTTTGCCCATGCCTTTCCTTCCCCTCCCTCATGGAGATATTTCCTAAGAATGGCCAGTCAAGTCTTCATCCTTCATAAGTCTCTCTACGTTCATGCCACTTCTCAGTGATGGCTCGCTCCTCTCAGATTCACAGCAGGGGAGTATGAAGTTTGAAGGCAGGAACCTCACCTTCTACCTTGCTTAATGTGCTACAGTACAAGTAGGAAGACTTCAGGGGCCACCTGGCTACTTGATCAAATTAAATCATGAAATAAATAATAATAGCGTGTGGAGGCTTGAGGGATTTAGGGGCTAATTTAGAGAAAAGAATCGCAAGAGGCAGTAACACATCTCATGCTTTATTGGGTGGTGACTGGACAGGGTGCATGAGAAGGGAAGTTCTCACAGCATGACACCATCCAGAGGCTTATGGTGAGGGAACCACCATCCAGGAACGTGGAGGAGGGCAAGTGAATTCCAGGGAACAGAGGAATCAAAAGGAGGGCTCAAGTGTCTATACAATGTCCCTCAGCAATGTAGTGGGAATCTCTTTGTCAGAGAGCTCTGAAGGGCAACAGTGGCTTGGGGGTTTTATAGCTACAAAGCCCATCTTATCACTGCTGCTGCTGCTAAGTCACTTCAGTCGTGTCCGAGTCTGTGCGACCCCATAGACGGCAGCCCACCAGGCTTCCCCTCCCTGGGATTCTCCAGGCAAGAACACTGGAGTGGAGTGCCATTTCCTTCTCCAGTGCATGAAAGTGAAAAGTGAAAGTGAAGTCGCTCAGTCGTATCCGACTCTTAGCGACCCCATGGACTGCAGCCTACCAGGCTCCTCCGTCCATGGGACTCTCCAGGCAAGAGTGCTGGAGTGGGGTGCCATTGCCTTCTCCGCATCTTATCACTAGTTAACAGCTATTGGTGAGGTCTTGTGGGGTATGCAAAGTAAACAGGTCCTGAATGGATAGAAATTTGCTAGTTTGGGCTATATTTTATTGAGTTATAATTAAATGCAATATATATTAGTTTCAGGTATACAGCATAGTGATTTGATGTTTTTATACATTGTGAAATGATCCCCACAGTAAGACCAGTTACCATTTGTCACCGTACAAAGCTGTTAACTATAATTTACCTGCAATGCAGGAGGCTGGGATTCGATCCCTGGCTCAGGAAGATCCTTTGGAGAAGGGAATGGCTACCCACTCCAGTATTCTTGCCTGGAGAATTCCATGGACAGAGGAGCCTGGTGGGCTACAGTCCATGGGGTTGCAAAGAGCTGGACACGACTGAGTGATTAGCACTTTCATTACTTCGCTACTTCATAGTCCCTTGTGTACGTTACATCCTCATGACTCATTTATTTTATATATGGAAGTTTGTACCTCTTAATCCACTCACCCCAATTTTGGCTTTCCCCTCAATCCCTACCCCTCTGGCAACCACTGACTGATTTTTTGAATAAGCTAGAATGTATGAGTCTGTTTGTTGTTGTTGTTGTTTTGTTTGTTTTGTTTTTCAGATTCCACACATAAGTTAAATCATAGAGTATTTGTTTTCAGCAATATGACTTACTTCACTTAGCACAATACTCTTTATGTCTGTCCATGTTGGTGCAAATGGCAAGATGTCATTTTTTTATTTTATGGCTGAGCAATATTCCTTTGTGTCTGTATGTGTCTTGTGTCTCATCTTTTATCCATTCATCTATTGATGGACACTTAGATTGTTTTCATATCTTAGCTATTATAAATAATGTTACAATGACCATGGGGTACATATATCTTTTCAATAGTATTTTTGTTTTCTTCAGATAAATATCCAGGGGTGGGATTGCTGGGTCATGTGCTAGTTCTATTTTTAGTTTTTTGAGGAGAGAAACCTCCAAAGATTTTTTGCCTTAGTGTCTGCACCAATTTACTTTCCCATTAACAGTGCATAAAGGCTCCCTTTTCTCCACATCCTCACCAGCACTTGCTGTTTCTTGTCATTTTGAGAACAGCCACTCTAACAGGTGTGAGTTATTATCTTCCTGATTTACAGTTCCTGGATGATCAGTGATGTTGAGCATCTTTCATGTGCCTGTTGGCCATCTTATATCTTCTTTGGAAAAATGCCTATTCAGGTTCTCTGCCCATTGTTAATTTTTTTTTTAAATATTGAATGAGTTCTCTATATATTTTAGATACCAATCCCTTATCATATGTATTGTTTGTAAATATCTTCTCCCATTCAGTAGGTTGCCTTTTCATTTTGTTGGTTTCTTTTGTTGCAGCCCCATTTATTTTTGCTTTTTGGACCTTGCTTGAGGAGACATAGCCAAAAAAATATTGCTAAGACCAATGTCAAAGTGTGTACTGCCTATGTTTTCTTCTACAAGTTTTGTGGTTTTAGACCTTACCTTTAAGTTTTTACAAGAGGGAGGGGATGTTACACATTTTGACATTGGTCTTAGCAATAATTTTTTTTGAGATTTTATATATATATATATATATGTATATACACATACACACACACACATATATATAGACACTTTGGCATTGGTCTTAGCAATATTTTTTTGCTATCTATATCTATATAATTATGACTGTTTTCACGTTTTTATATGGCAGAAACCAATACAACATTGTAAAACAATTATATTCCAATTAAAAAATTTGAAAGTTTTAATCCATTTTGAGTTATTTTTAATATGTATCAAGTTGTCTCAACATCAATTATTAAAGAGACTCTTTTCTCATTGTATATTCTTGCCTCATTTGAGTAGATGAATTGACCATATGAGCATGGGTGTACTTCTGGGCTCTTGTTCAGTTCCACTGAACTATGTGTCTGTTTTCTTGTGCCAGCACTTTATTGTTTTGATTAGTATAGCTTTGTCATATAAAATAAAGCTTTCAGCTTTGTTCTTCTTTCTCAAGATTGCTTTGGCTATTTGGGGTCTTTTGTGGTTCCATACAAATTTTAGGATTATTTGTTTTGGTTCTATGAAAAATGACTTGGTTATTTTGATAGGAATTAAACTGAATCTGTAGATTGCTTTGGGTAATATAGATATTTTAATGATATTGATTCTTCTAATCCATGAGCATAGTATAACTTTGAATTTATCTGCGTCATCTTCAGTGTCTTGTCCTCCATGTCTTACTGGTTTTTAGACTATAGGGCTTTCAGCTCCTTGTACTGTGCTGTGCTGTGCTAAGTTGCTTTAGTCATGTCTGACTATTTGCGACCCCATGGACTGTAGGCCGCCAAGCTGCTCTGTCCATGGGATTTCCTAGACAAGAATACTGGAGTGGGTAGCTATGCCATCTCCAGAGTATCTTCCTGACCCAGGGATTGAGCCCATGTCTCTTATGTCGACCTGCATTGGCAGGCAAATTCTTTACCACTAGTGCCACTTGGGAAGCCTTTCACCTTCTTGGTTAAATTTATTCCTAGGTAATTCATTCTTTTAATGCAATTGTAAATGGGATTGTTTTCTTCATTTCTCTTTCTGATAGTTTGTAATTGATGTATAGAAATGCAGCGTGTTTCTATATATTAATTTTATATCCTGCAACTATACTGAATTTGTTTATTAGTTCTATTTTTTTGGTGGAGTCTTTGGGATTTTCTATATATAGAATCATGTCATCTGCAAATAATGACAGTTTAACTTTTTCCTTTTCAGTCTGAATGTCTTTTATCTGTTTTTCTTGACTAGTTGTTGTAGCTAGGACTTTCAATACTATATTGTATGAAAATGTTGAGAATGGGCATCCTTGTCTTGTTCCTGATCTTAGAGGAAAAACTTTAAGCTTGTCACCATTGAGTATAATGTTAGCTGTGGGTTACTTATGTCCTCTATTATGTTGAGATATGTTCTTTTTATATCTACTTTGTTAAGAGTTTTTATGATGATGAGATGTTGAATTTTGTCAAATGTTTTCTATGCATCCATTGAAATGACCATATGATTTTTATCCTTTTTTTGGCTAATGAGAGGTATCATATTTATTGATTTGTACATATTAAACCATTTTTGCATCCTTGAAGTGAATCACACTTGATCATGGGCACTCAATTTGATACTGAACTCCAGCCCACTCTAGCCATCCTGTCCCACCTAAGGAAAAAGAAAAAATCTGAGGAACACTTTTGAAGGACACAGACCAGGATTTAGGCTCACTGAAAGACTTGAGACCTAATCATGGGACTCTAGAACATTTCCCCTCCTCCCTCACCTCAACGCTACATTACTAATGGCTACTGATAGTAATTCCTTTTACCAAGTAGATCATGTCTGTGTATCAAAAAAAAAAAAAATAATAATAATAATGACAAGACATACCTTGATGAGTCTGGGCAAAGATTGTCAATTTAATTTATCTTCTCAAGGAATCAACTTTTAGTTTCATTAATCTTCAGTTTTTTTTTTTTTTTTTTAGTCTCTACTTAATTTATTTCTGCTCTGATCTTTATTGCTTCTTTCCTTCTTCCAATGGTGGGCTTCATTTGTTTTTCTTTTTATTTTCCTTTACGTGTCAAGTTAGGTTGTTTATCTGGATTTTGTTTTCCCCTTGAGGTAGGCATGTATGACTGTGAACTTCCTTCTTAGAACTTCTTTTGTTGTGTCCTATTTTGGACAGTTGTGTTTCCATTTTCATTTGTCTCAAGGTATTTGTTGGTTTTGCCTTTGATTTCTTCATTGACCCATTGATTGTTTAGAAGCATATTGTATAGTTTCCACGTGTTTGTGTGTTTTTTCCAGTTTTTCTTTTGTACTTAATTTCTAGTTTTATCCTGTTGTGGTTGGAAAAAATGCTTAATCTTAATTCAATTTTAAACTTCCTCTTAAGTTTAATAACACTTGTTTGTAGTCTAACATGTGATTATTCCTGGAAAATGTTCATGTACACTTGAAAAGTATTCTGCTTTTGAGTGGAATAATCTATATATATCTATTAAGCTCATCTGAACTAATGTGTTACTTAAGGCCAGTGAGTGTTTCCTTATTGATTTTCTGTCTGAACGATGTATCCATTGGTGAAAGTGGAGTATTAAAGTCCCCTACTATTATGGTATCATGGCCCCTTTTCTCTTTATTTCTGTTAATATTTGCTTTATATATTTACGTGCTTCTATATTGGGCCCTTCAGTGTTTACTAATGTTATAACCTCTTGTTGGATTGACCCCTTTATCACTGTATAAGGCTCTACTTTATCTTTTGTTACAGTCTGTTTTAAAATCTGTTTTGTTTGGTATGATTGTTGCCACCCCAACTTTCTTTCTGTTTGCATAGAATGTATTTTTCCATCCCTTCACTTTCATTTTATGTGTGTCTTTAAATCTGAGATGAGTCATGTGTGGGCAGCATTTAGATATGTCTTGTTTTTCTGTCCATTCAGCTACTATGTATCTTTTGATTGGAGCATTTGCTCTATTTACATTTAAATAGGTCTATACTTATTGTCACTTTGTTAACTGTTTTCTGTTTTTTTTTTGTAAATCTCTGTTTCTTTTGTCTTCTCTTAGTTTCATTCCTTGTGGTTTGATTGATTACTTTTGTGTTATGTTTTAATTTCTTTATTTTTTATGTATACCTTTTAGGTTTTTGGTTTGTGGTTATCAATCAGGTTCATATAGGTATTGACCTCTATATATAGCTGTCTGTTTTAAACTGATAGTCACTTAAGTTCAAAGCCATTCTAAAAGTGTTTGAAATATAGTCTTCTGTCTCTTCATTTTGTTTTTTGCTTTTTGTTTCTATGAATTAGCTGAAACAGCTACCTCTCTGTTTTGAAGGAGTGGGCTTGTGTGGGAGCATCCCCTGAGTAGACTGTTTGCATCTGGTGGCTTTGGCAGGCTGGCTGGAGCTGAAGCAGGCCTGAGCTGAGGACCATCCCTGGGAAGTGCTGTGCCCAAAGCCGTTCTGTGAGAGTGGCTGCAGTTGGAGCAGAAGTGGGCCAGGGTATGTCCCTAGGGAGCATTGCACTAAGGCTGCCTTGGCAGGTGTGGGCCAGGGGAGTCCCAGGGGAAACCCAAAATGACATTGCTGGTTTTTCTACTTTGGAAAGGGTCCCAGCAGTTTTCTCTCTGTTTGTCAGAAGCTCCAGGGTTAGTAAATGGATTTCATTTCTGTATAGTCTCATTGACCTTTAAACTGCCCCTTTTTTCCTGTGTCCCAGGGTGGGTGAATCTGTACTTGGGCCCCTCAGCAGTATCTCTCCTTGCTGCAGGTTGCCAGGCTGGTGATGGTTCCTGTGGATACTGTGTCTTCATCTTTCCTGCTCGTTTCTGTGTGGTCCCTCTATGTGCAGTAACTGTTCATTCAGACCTCAGGTCTTCTTCAGGAGGAATTACTCTGCATGTAGGTATAGTTTTGATGTGTTTGTGGAAGGTGGTGAGCTCAAGGTCTTTCTAGCCACCATCTTGGACCTAGTTTGAGCTACTTTTAAAATAACTTAAAGTATTAAAAATTGAGTTTGGGGAAAGAAGATGGCAGAAGAGTAGGTGGATGTGGAGTACATCTCTCTCCACGGATACGTCAGGAATACACCTTCAGACACAGAAATTTATGCAGAATACCAGCTGAGAGCAGACAGGAATAACTGACCAGTGGAAAAGAATTTAAGAACCATGTAAAACTCGGCAGGATGAAGGAGCTAGGGGGAAAAACAGTGTTAGTAGGACTGGACCTGCTCTTGGCAGGTGGGGGAGCTGAAGCTGGGGTCCAATCCCCACACTGGGGCAATTGTCTGAGTCAGAGGAGAAACACTGAAGGCTGATAGGGAAACAGCTGATCTGTGGCAGCCTAAATGGAATGAGAATCAGATAGTCCTTGCCACAGACAGGAATGCTGGTCCCCTGGAAGATGCAGCGGCTGGGAGCTGGAGCTTAGGGACTGTGGAGCAATCCCAGGGCTAGAGCTGCTGTTGACTGTGGAGACACAGAGTGAGGGGATGTGAGGGAGGAGACTGTGGTGGGAAATGCTGGTGGAGGAAAACCAGGCAGCCATGGAAGCAAGGTGTGATACTGCTGAGTCACACCTAGAGGGTGGAACCATCACCATAGCCTCTCTCCCCACGCCAGCATTGGCAGCTGAACAATAGAGAGGCTGGCCCGTCAAACACCTGACGCACTGAACTACAGAATAGGACCCCACCTAGAGTGCCCCTTTAAGTGTCTGCTGAGCTGATCTACAGAGTAAGACCCCTGCGAGGGGGGCCTCTCTATGTGCTTGACGGGCCGAACAACAGAGGACTCCAGACAAGGGAGCCCTCTAAGTGCCAGAATGGGTGGAGCTATGGATAAAGACTGGCCAAAGAGGCTTTCTGATTGCCAGTTACAAGAGACTAGAAAAAAGACTCTGATAGGGCCATAACTCCTGCAGCGGAGGCAGTCTGTGTTCCTGCACACTTGGCACTGCCACGGTCCCTGCAAACCAAGCAGCTGTGCCACCTTCACACTCAACTCTCACTGGGGCAGAACTGCCACAGGCAAAAAAGTCTTGCATCTATGTGTGCAGGGTCACTTGGGTCGTGTCTGACTCTTTGCAACCGTGTAGACTGTGGCTTTCCAGGCTTCTCTGTCAGGGAGGGGAGTTCTCCAAGCAAGAATATGGAACGTACTGGCCAATATTGGTTGCCATACCCTTCTAGAACACTATATTTCCTGCTGTTCTAGCCACCAACCCCGCTGAGTACTTGGTGCTGCCAGAACCCCTGCGATCCAAGCAGCTGCACCACCTCCACACCTGGCCCTCACAGGGACAAACCCAAGTCCTCCAGGGCAGCCTCAGGCGCAAACCCCAGTGGATGACCCACATGCAGAGGTGGAAATAAAACCACAATTGAAACCCAGGAACAGTGCCACTAAGGAAGAAGACCCAAAACCTTCCCACCAGCTGTACAAGTTGCAGATTAAATCCACATGATCAACTAGGCAGACTCTGTGTCTATGGAATATATAAAAGGCCATTGAGAGCTCCGACAAAAGAAAATTCACTAGTTCTGATAGCTGTGGACATTGGAGGCAGGAACACACAGGAGTAGGACCAGATTAGAATCTGAGCTGCCCCCACAGCAGGTCCAGAGACCATCACAGTGTTGGAGGGCATCCTAGGGAGGTGAGGTGGACTGTGACTCCCAGTGAGGGAATGGACTCTGACAGCAGTGACTCAAGAAAAACATTTATTACTCTCATTTTTTGACTTGTTCTGTAGATTTTTTTGGATTTTTTTTCTTTTTTCTTTTCCTTCCCCCCGCCCCCCACCCCCGTTACAGTTGTCTATTTTATTGGCAGTAAGAAATCCAATTAAGCTTTTGAGCTTTTTTTTCTCAATCACATTTTTTATTGTTGTTATAAACCTCTGCCTCTATGTTGGGCTTTTGCAGATCTGTGGAGTTTTCCTTTTTTTCTCTCTCTCTTTTTTTTAAATTTAATTTTTTAAACCTATTGTTTTTTATACATTTATTCCTTTGTTTGCTTTTCCTACTGTTCTTTTCCTTTACTGTTAATATTTAACATATATAAATCTTTATCTACTTCTATTTAACTTTGCATATCTATCTTTCTTTTTTTTCTCTCCTTCCCTCTCAACATATTTGTTAGTTTTATTTTCATTGATTTATTCCCCAATTGGCACCTTTAGTTTTGTTTTCCAGTTTGTGCTTTAATTAGTTTTGTTTGGTAGATATAATTCTTGGTTTCCCTTGTTCTTCAGGTCAATCTATTGTATTTTATTTTTGTTGCACTGTTTTGATTTTGCTTATGGATGCATATGTATATGTGTATATTCAGTCACACTTTTTATTGTTGTTATAGACCTCTGCCTCTACATTGGGCTTTTGCAATTCTGTGGAGTTTTCCATTTTTTTTCCTTTTTTCTTTCCTTTTCCATTTTTTTTTCTCTTTTTTTTATAATTTTAATTTTTAAACCTATTATATTTTTTCTACATTTATTCCCTTGTTGCCTTCCCTACTGTTCTTTTCCCCTTGCAGTTAATCTTTAAATGTATATAAATCTTCTTCAACTACCTCTGTTTAACTTTGTATATCTTTCTTTCCTTTCCTCTTAACATATTTGTTAGTTTTGTTTTCATTGCTTTATTCCCCACTTGGCACCTTGCTTTAGTTTTGTTATCAAGTTTGTGCTTTAGTTAGTTTTGTTCTTAACTGATAAATATAATTTTTGATTTCCTTAGTTCACTGGGTCAATCTACTGTACTCTATTTTTGTTGAACTGTTTTGACTTTGCTCATGGGTGTATATGTATATGTGTATATTCCATTATTTTTGTTATTATTTGCCTGATGTTGTAACTGACATTTGCCTGGGGTTCATCTTTGATTTCTTATTCTTGGAAATTTGTTTTCATCGCACTTAATGCCATAACAAACCACTTGTGGAATCTTCATTCTTGACCAGAGATCAAGCCCTGAACCTTTGGAGTGGGAGCACTAGACCCTAGACTACCAGTGACTAACCCTGCTGCTGCTAAGTCACTCAAGAAGGCGATGGCACCCCACTCCAGTACTCTTGCCTAGAAAATCCTACCAGAGAACTAACCCTAGGGAATATCAAATAGTGAGAACTCACACAAAGGAAACCACTTGAATACAAGACCTGGCCTCACCAACCACCAGTTGCACCCTGTGCAGGACACCTCATTTAAACAAAAAACAAAATAAAAATACAAACCCTGTCATCAGCAGACAGGATTACCACCTCACTCAGCCTTGCCCATCAGAGGAAAAACAAACCAACAAACAAACCAACAAACAAAAACTTAGCACAAATCTTACCCAATAGAAGCTTACACAAACCACTGGACCAACCGTGGGAGGGCAGAAACCAAAAGGAAGAAAGAATTCAACCTTCTTCAAAGAAACTCAACTTTTCTTGAATTCTGGGAAAAGGATATCTCAAACACAATAAGTTTAAAAAAAATAATGAAATGGCAGGAAATACTACACAAGTGAAGGAACAAACTAGAAACACAGAAGTCCTGTATTTGGAAATAGGCAAACTGGAGAGGAAATAGGCAACCTACCTAAAAAAGATTTTAGAATAATGATAGTAAAGATGATCAAAAGCCCTGAAAACAAAATGGAGAAAATGCAAGAATCTATTAACAAAGACCTAGAAGAATTAATGAATAAACATACAGAGACAAACAACTGAAATTAAAAATACTCTAGAAGGAATCAATAGCAGAATATCTAAAGCAGAAGAATGAATCCGTGAGCTGGAAGATAAAATAGTGGAAATAACTTCTGAAGAGCAGAATAAAATAAAAAGAATGAAAAGAACTGAGGACAGTCTCAGAGACCTCTGGGACAATATCAAATGCACCAACATTCAAATTATAGTGGTCCCAGAAGAAGAAGAGAAAAAGAAAGGGTATGAGAAAAATTTTAAAGAGATTATAGATGAAAATTTACCCAACATGGAAAAGGAAATAGTCAATCAAGTTCAAGAGGCACAAAGTATTCCATACAGGATAAACCCAAGGAGAAACATGTCAAGACACATACTAATCAAGCTAACAAAGACTAAACACAAAGAAAGAATATTAAAAGCAACAAGGGAGAAGCAACAAGTAACATACAAGGGAAACCCCATACACTTAATGGCTGATCATTCATCAGAAATTCTGCAGGCCAGAAGAGAATGGCAGGATATATTTAAAGTACTGAAAGGGAAAAATCTACAACCAAGATTACTGTACCTGACAAGGGACTCATCAGAATTGATGGAGAAATGAAAAGCTTTTCAGACAAGCAAAAGTTAAGAGAATTCAGTACCACCAAACCAGCTTTACAACAAATGTTAAAGGGACTTATATAGTCAAGAAATACAGGAGTAGAAAAAAGATCTACCAAATCAACTCCAAACAATTAAGAAAATGGCAGTAGGAACATATATATCAATAATTACTTTAAGTGTAAATGGATTAAATCTTCCAACCAAAAGACACAGACTGGCTGCATGGATACAAAAACAAGACCCATATGTATGCTGTCTAAAAGAAACCCACTTCAGACCTAAGGACACATATAGACTGAAAGTGAGAGGATGGAAAAATATATTCCATGCAAATGGGAAGCAAAAGAAAGCCAGAGTAGCAATCCTCATGGACAAAATAGACCTTAAAATAAAGAAGATTGCAAGAGATAAGGAAGGACACTACATAATGATCAAGGGATCAATCCAAGAGAAAGACATAACAATTGTAAATATCTATGTACCCAACATATGAGTACCTCAATACATAAGACAAGTACTAACTGACATAAAAGGATAAATTGACAGTAACAGAATAATAGTAGGAGACTTTAACCCCCACTCACACTAATAGACAGATCATCAAAACAGAAAATTAATAAGGAAACACAAATCTTAAATGATACATCAGATGAGATGGATCTCATTGTTATCTTCCAGACATTCCATCCAAATGCAGAAGAATACACCTTCTTCTCAAGTGCACATGGAACATTCTCCAGGATAGACTACATCTTGGGTCACAAATCAAACCTTGGTAAATTTAAGAAAATTGAAATTGTGTCAAGCATCTTCTCTGACCACCATGCTATGAGACTAGATACCAATTGCAAGAAAAAAACTGTAAGAAACACAAACACATGGAGATTAAACAACACGTTTCTAAATAAACAACAGGTTTCTGAAGAAATCAAAAGGGAAATTAAAAAAGTTCTAGAAACAAATGACAATGAGAATATGACAACTCAAAACCTATGGGATGCAGCAAAAGCATTTCTAAGAGGGAAGTTTATAGCAATACAATCCTACCTCAAGAAACAAGAAAAACATTGAATAGACAACCTAACTTTATACCTAAAACAACTGGGAAAAGAAGAAGAAGAACAACAACAACAACAACAAAAAAACAAAATTAGTAGAAGGAAAAAAATCATAAAGTTTGAAGCAGAAATAAATGAAAAAGAAATGAAAGAAACAACAGTAAAGATTAATAAAACTAAAAGCTGGTTCTTTGAGAAGATAAACAAAATTGACAAACCTTTAGCCAGACTCATCGAGAAAAATTGAGAGAAGAATCAAATCAACAAAATTAGAAATGAAAAAGGAGAGGTTACAACAGAAAATGCAGAAATGCAAAGGATTATAAGTGACTATTATGAACAACCAAATGGCAATAAAATAGATAACCTGGAAGAAATAGACAGATTCTTAGAAAAGTTCAGTCTTCCAAGACTGAGCCAGGAAGAAATAGAAATTATGAACAACCCAATTACAAGCACCGAAATTGAAGCTGTGATCAAAAATCTCCGAAAAAGAAAAAAAACATAGGACTAGATGGCTTCACAGGAGAATTCTATCGAACATTTAGAGTAGAGCTAATGCCTATCCTTCTCTTTCAGAAAACTGCAGAGGCAGGAACACTTCCAAAATCATTCTACGAAGCCACAATCACCCTGATACCAAAACCAGACAAGACAACACAAAAAAGAAAACTACAGGCCAATATCACTGATGAACATAGATGCAAAAATCCTTAGTAAAATTTTAGCAAACATAATTCAGCAACACATCAAAAAGATCATACACCATGATTAAGTTGGGTTTATTCCAGGGATGCAAAGATTCTTCAACATATGCAAATCAATCAATGTGACACACCATATTAACAAATTGAAAGATAAAAACCATATGATCATCTCAATAGATACAGAAAAAGCCTTTGACAAAATTCAGCACCCATTTATGATTAAAACTCTTCAAAAAATGGTCACAGAAGGAACCTACCTCAACATAGTAAAGGCCATATATGATAAGCCTACAGCAAACATTATTCTCAATGGTGAAAAACTGAAAGCATTCCCCCTAAGATCAGGAACAAGACAACGGTGTCCACTTTTACCACTGTTATTCAACATAGTTCTGGAAATCCTAGCTACAGCAATCAGAAAAGAAAAAGAAATAAAAGGAATCCAGATGGGAAAAGAAGTAAAGCCGTCACTGTTGCAGATGACATGATACTGTATATAGAAAACCCTAAAGATTGTATTAGAAAATTACTAGAGCTAATCAGTGAATTTAGCAAAATTGCAGGATACAAAATCAATACACAGAAATCACTTGTATTTCTATATACTAACAATGAAAAATGAGAAAGAAATTAAGGAATCAATCCCATTCACCACTGCAACAAAAAGAATTAAATATTAATTTAAATATTAAATTAAATATCTCTGTGTACAGAGTCAAAAGCACTGTACACAGAAGACTATAAGACACTAATGAAAGAAATCAAAGATGATATAAACAGATGGAGAGATATTCCATGTTCCTGGGTAGGAAGAATCAATATTGTAAAAATGACTATACTACCAAGTGCAATCTATAGATTCAATGCTATCCTTATCAAATTACCAATGGCATTTTTCACAGAACTGGAACAAAAAATTTCACAATTCATATGGAAACACAAAAGACCCCGAAGAGCCAAAGCAGTCTTGAGAAAGAAGAATGGAACGGGAGGAATCAAGCTTCCCAACTTCAGATTATACTACAAAGCTAGTCATCAAGACATTATGGTACTGGCACAAAAATAGAAATATAGACCAATGGAACAAGATCAAAAGCCCAGAAATAAACCCATACACCTATGGATACCTTATTATTGACAAAGGAGGCAAGAATATACAATGGGGCAAAGACAGCCTCTTTAATAAATGGTACTGGGTAAACTGCACAGCTACATGTAAAAGAATGAAATTAGAACACTTCCTAACACCATACACAAAGATAAACTCAAAATGGATTAAAGACCTAATTGTAAGACCAGAAACTATAAAACTCCTAGAGGAAAACATAGGCAGAACACTTGATGACATAAATCAAAGCGAGACCCTCTATGACCCACCTCCTAGAGTAATGGAAGTAAAATCAAAAGTAAAAGAGTGGGACCTGATTAAATTTAAAAGGTTTTGCACAGCAGAGGAAACTATAAGCAAGGTGAAAAGGCAACCCTCAGAATGGGAGAAAATAATAGCAAATGAAACAACTGACAAAGGGTTAATTTCCAAAATATACAAGCAGCTCATACAACTCAATACCAGAAAAACCAATGACCCAATCAAAAAGTGGGAAAAAGACCTAAACAGACATTTCTCCAAAGACCTACAGATGGCTAACAAACACATGAAAAGGTGCTCAACATCACTCATTATTAGAGAAATACAAATCAAAACTACAATGAGATATCACCTCACACTGGTCAGAATGGCCATCATCAAAAAGTGTACAAACAATAAAGCTGAAGAGGGTGTGAAGAAAAGGGAACACTCTTGCCCTATTGGTGGGAATGTAAATTGATACAGCCACTATGGAAGATGGTATGGAGATTCCTTAAAAAACTAGGAATAAAACCGCCATATGACCCAGAAATCCCACTCCTAGGCATATACTCTGAGGAAACCAAAATTGAAAGAGACACATTTATCCCATTGTTCATTGCAGCACTATTTGCAATAGCTAGAACACGGAAGCAACCTAGATGTCCACTGACGAATGGATAAAGAAGTTGTGGTACATATGCACAATGGAATATTTAGTTCAGTTCAGTTTAGTCACTCAGTCGTGTCCGACTTTTTGCGACTCTTTGCGACCCCATAAATCGCGGCACGCCAGGCCTCCCTGTCCATCACCAACTCCCGGAGTTCACTCAGACTCACGTCCATCAAGTCAGTGATGCCATCCAGCCATCTTATCCTCTGTCTTCCCCTTCTCCTCCTCCCCCCAATCTCTCCCAGCATCAGAATCTTTTCCAATGAGTCAACTCTTCGCATGAGGTGGCCAAAGTACTGGAATTTCAGCTTCAGCAGCATTCCTTCCAAAGAAATCCCAGGGCTGATCTTCTTCAGAATGGATTGGTTGGATCTCCTTGCAGTCCAAAGAGTTCTCCAACACCACAGTTCAAAACCATCAATTCTTTGGCACTCAGCCTTCTTCACAGTCCAACTCTCACATCCATACATGACCACAGGAAAAACCATAGCCTTGACTAGACGAACCTTTGTTGGCAAAGTAATGTCTCTGCTTTTCAATATGCTATCTAGGTTGGTCATAACTTTCCTTCCAAGGAGTAAGCGTCTTTTAATTTCATGGCTGCAGTCACCAACTGCAGTGATTTTGGAGCCCCCCAAAATAAAGTCTGACAGTATTTCCACTGTTTCCCCATCTATTTCCCATGAAGTGATGGGACCAGATGCCATGATCTTCATTTTCTGAGTATTGAGCTTTAAGCCAACTTTTTCACTCTCTTCTTTCACTTTCATCAAGAGGCTTTTGAGTTCCTTTTCACTTTCTGCCATAAGGGTGGTATCATCTGCATATCTGAGGTTATTGATATTTCTCCCAGCAATCTTGATTCCAGCTTGTGCTTCTTCCAGCCGAGCATTTCTCATGATGTACTCTGCATATAAGTTAAATAAGCAGGGTGACAATATACAGCCTTGACATACTCCTTTTCCTATTTGGAACCAGTCTGTTGTTCCATGTCCAGTTCTAACTCTTGCTTCCTGATCTGCATACAAATATCTCAAGAGGCAGGTCAGGTGGTCTGGTATTCCCATCTCTTTCAGAATTTTCCACAGTTTATTGTGGAATATTACTCACTCATAAAAAGGAATGCATTTGAGTCAGTTCTGATGAGGTGGATGAACCTCATTATACAGAGTATAATAGAACCTATTATACAGAGTGAAGTAAGTCAGAGAAAGATAAATATCATATTCTAATGCATATATATGGAATCTAGAAAAATGGTACTGAAGAATTTATTTACAGGGCAACAGTGGAGAAACAGACATAGAGAATAGATTTATGGACATGAGGAGAGGGAAGGAGAAGATGATATGTGTGGAAAGAGTAACATGGAAACTTACATTACCATACATAAAATAGACAGCTGATGTGAATTTGCTGTATGGCTCAGGAAACTCAAACAGGGGCTCTGTATCAATCTAGAGGGGTGGGATGGGGAGGGAGTTTGGAGGGAGGTTCAAAAGGGAGAGAGTATATGTATACCTATGGCCGATTCATGTTGGGGTTTGACAGAAAACAGCAAAATTCTATAAAGCAGTTATTCTTCAATAAAAAATTAAAAAAAATTTTTAATTGAGATTGGTACTGGTGGGCTTTTGAGCTAATGCTTGTCAGACTGCAGTGACTGCCAGGTCTTAGTTGTGCCACTCTGAATCTTTGATCTTGATTGTGGCATGCAGAACCTTTAGCATAGGGATTTTTAGTTACAGCATGTGAATTCTTGGTTGTGTCATATGGGATCTAGTTCCCTGAGCAGGGATGAGACTTGTCCCCTGCATTGAGAGTATGAAGTCTTAGTTACTGGACCACTGGGGAATACCCCATTCTTATTTCTAACTCCTCTAAGAATCCCTACGCTCTCTATGCCCTCAAAAAAAGATAGGTGGAAGAATTTATATAAACTTGCTAAACTACTAATAGACAGATATCATTTTTTCATATTAAAGGTAGTGGATCTAAACCTATTGTTAAGCAAGAAGTAAAATGCTTACCATCTGGAGGTTAATTAGTTCTCTATGTCATTAGTATACTATTTAAAATATTCAGTGGTCTTTACTTGTGAGCATACTGTAGTATATTAAAATGGTATCTATTGGGCATCACTTAATGCACTGTTCCTTTTAGTAATTGAACTAGAGTAGTTCTTTGAAAGTATTTCAGATGGTGTGGCTCAGTCATGGGATTTTGAGTAGGCAAAGAGGTCTTTTCCAAATCATCATCTTGTACTCATCACTTATATTTGATTTTCTCTCTCCTCAGCCTAAACCTCTCCTCTTTTCTGTTTCTCTCTTCTCTGTCTCCTTTTCATAGTAACTCCCTCTCTTCTTGTCATCTTCTGTGCTAAAAGAAAGGAAATGCCAAAGAATGCTCAAACTACCACACAATTGCACTCATCTCACATGCTAGTAAAGTAATGCTCAAAATTCTCCAAACCAGGCTTCAGCAATACGTGAACCATGACTTTCAGATGTTCAAGCTGGTTTTAGAAAAGGCAGAGGAACCAGAGATCAAATTGCCAACATCCACTGGATCATCAAAAAAGCAAGAAAGTTCCAGAAAAAACATCTATTTCTGCTTTATTGAGTATGCCAAAGCATTTGACTGTGTGGATCACAATAAACTGTGGAAAATTCTTCAAGAGATGGGAATACCGGACCACCTGATCTGCCTCTTGAGAAACTTATATGCAGGTCAGGAAGCAACAGTTAGAACTGGACATGGAACAACAGACTGGTTCCAAATAGGAAAAGGAGTACGTCAAGGCTGTATATTGTCACCCTGCTTATTTAACTTATACGCAGAGTACATCATGAGAAACGCTCAGCTGGAAGAAGCACAAGCTGGTATCAAGATTGCTGGGAGAAATATCAATA
>NW_011494707.1:2710044-2781926 GCF_000754665.1 Bison bison bison | reverse complement strand
AAGTTATGACCAACCTAGATGACGTATTAAAAAGCAGAGACATTACTTTGCCAACAAAGGTTCATCTAGTCAAGGCTATGGTTTTTCCAGTGGTCATGTATGGATGTGAGAGTTGGACTGTGAAGAAAGCTGAGTGCTGAAGAATTGATGGTTTTGAACTGTGGTGTTGGAGAAGACTCGAGAGTCCCTTGGACTGCAAGGAGATCCAATCAGTCCATTCTAAAGGAGATCAGTCCTGGGTGTTCTTTGGAAGGAATGCTGCTAAAGCTGAAATTCCAGTACTTTGGCCACCTCATGCGAAGAGTTGACTCATTGGAAAAGACTCTGATGCTGGGAGGGATTGGGGACAGGAGGAGAAGGGGACGACAGAGGATGAGATGGCTGGATGTTATCACGGACTCAATGTATGTGAGTTTGAGTGAACTCCGGGAGTTGGTGATGGACAGGGAGGCCTGGCATGCTGCCATTCATGGGGTTGCAGAGTCGGACACAACTGAGCGACTGAACTGAACTGAACTGATGCTCTAAATATGTCATCAAGTGTTCTCAGCCACTATGGAAGATGGTATGGAGATTCACATACCTAATCTTTAAGTTTAACTAATCTCTAAATTCAATCTCTAAGTTCATACCTAATCTCTAAATTCAACTTCTAAAGGAAAGGAATGGTCAATTCTTATCCTTTCAATAGGTCAGAGTGATGGGGATGGAGGCTGATGGGGGAGGTGGGAAGTGGGGGGTAATAATGGAGGAGGGGATTAAAAACTACTATGCTTTTTTCCCTTTTCTGAATAAAGGGTCAGTTGTGATAGGTTACAGAAAAATCAAAATACCTGAATTCCTCTTTAATTACATGACAAATAGATTCTCCTAGAATTCTACAAGGGAGCAGGGTTGAGGTCAGCGAGGATGAGGGAGATTGAGGAGGAAAGAAGGCATAGTAGTCTAGACCCCCAAAGAGCACCAGCAGCTAAGATAAATAGAGCATAAGAAACCACCAGAAGAAACCCAGGAGATGGGAATATTGAGTGGGGTCAACAAAGGGTCAGTACTGCTGAGCAGTCAAGCGTTATGAGTTTAGAAATGCCTTTACTTCATTAGCTACATGGAGGTCATTGGTCATTTTGCTGAGTAGAGTTCAGAGGTACACTGAGCAGATGACTGATTGGAGTGTGTTAAGGATGAAAGAAAGCAAATAACAGAGACAGTTTGTGTAGTCATCTACACTCATTTTTTTTTTTTTTTTTCCATTCTGAGACCCACTGTTTCCTTTTTCTCTCTAACCCATATATTTCAGGGGGTGACTTACAATGGCTCTCAAGGATGCCCGCCAGAAACTGGGTGGAGGAGTGGGCTGGGACAGATTTGTCAAGGCCTCAGGTATATGTGGACAGAGCTTGGGCAGAACATGTTTATCCAGTTAGCACCTCAGTTGAGTTCTTGGATCTGAAGGTACCACACTCTCCTGAATCTTGACTTAAATTCCTATCTCTTTTGTGGATTAAAATGTCTTCTAAAAGGGTGTTACAGTGATGCAGCGTTGAATTCAAGCATTTTTAGACACTAGAAATTAATTATAGAAAGACAGTCCATGACTCTGAAGACTGTGAAAGTGGCCAAATGCCTGGTTCTAGTCACAGATTTTCAAATGTGGAAGAGTTTGAGGAGTGATTCATGCTTCTGAATGCCTGTCTGTTAACCACATCTGGCTAATTTCAAGGCATACTGTTTAGCACTACACCAAGTATACTTTTTAAAATGAAATGAAAGTAGCATACCTTATTCATACTATGACATTCTTATTTGGAGCTTAAGTCTTTACATCTAGAGATTATGAATTACTTCTAGCCATTTTTAATAGTTATGTTTAGCCTCAGAAGGACATGCTAATTTTTATAAGCTGAACCCAAGGTTTTGAATTCTGTATCACATTTAAGGTTTGGCATATATTTTTTTCACACAGTAGTCTTTTCCATATAGTGATGAACTTTATTGGCTAATATTTGTTAGAGTTTTATAAAATTTGCATTTTAAGTTTGACCTAGCAAGAAAACATTATAACTGATATGCTAAGAGGAAAGAGGAAATTGAATCATATAAAATGCTCATTTAAAATCACAAAAAATGAAAAGACACAAATAGGAACAAAGAACAAGGACAATCAACAGGGAAGAATATGAACACATGTACTACATATAAATCCAGCTGCTCAATAAACAGTTTGAACATCAACAGTCTAAATGCACCAATTAAAAGAGATTGTCCAAATGGAAAAAACAAGACTCAACTCTTCACTGCCATAAAATTCCACTGTAAATATAAGATGCATATAGGTTAAAAGTGAATGAATGGAGAAAAAGATACTGTGGAAACACTAATCAAAAGAAAGCAGGAGTAGCTGTGTTAATTTCAGGCAGAGTTTGGAGCACAAAAAGTTATCAAGGATAAAGAAGGGAATTATAAAATGATAAAGGTGTCAATTCTCCAAGGAGACATAACAGTCTTTAATGTATATGTACCTAACCAAATCAAACTGCATGAGGCAAAAACTGATAGAACTACACAGAGAAATAGATGAATACATTATCATAGCTGGAGACTTCAAAACCCTTCTAGTAGAAATGGACAGATTAATACAATCAGTAAGGACATAGGTGAACTCAACAACATCATCAAGCAAGTGCATGTAATTGACATCAATAGACTACTTCATCTAGTGTTTGCAAAATATACATTCTTCTCAAGCTCATGTGGAATGTTCACTGAGATAGACCACATTCTGGGCTATAAAACACAGCTTAACACTCTCTGTTGTTGTTCAGTTGCTCATTTGTGACTGACTCTTTGTGACCCCATGGACTGCAGTATACCAGGCTTCCCTGTCCTTTACCATCTCCCAGAGCTTGCTCAAAATTTTAATACATTTAAAAGAGGAGAAAACATGCAATATCTGCTCTCAGACCACAAAGGAATTAAACCAGAAATCAATAAAGAACAATAACTGGAAAATCCCCCAATAGGCAGAAGTTAAATAATACAGTTCCAAATTACACATAGGTCAAAAAAATGAAATCTCAGGATAAATTTTAAAATATTTTTAAGTTTGAAAATGAGAATATAACTTATTAAAATTTGTAGGATGTGGCAAAAGCAATCCTTAGAGGGAAAATTGTAGCACTGAATGCATATACTGGAAAAGAAGAGAGGTCTAAAATCAGTAACATACATTTCCACATTATGAAACAGTAAATTAACTCCAAATTAAGTAGAAGAAAAGGAAACAATGAGCAGAAATCAGTCAAATTGAAAATAGGAAATCAATACAGAAAATCAGTGAAGCCAAAACTGTGATCTTTTTCTTCAAAATGATCAACAAAGTTGAGAAGCCTCTAGGCTGATCAACCAAGAAAAATGAAAGAGAACACGAATTTCTAGATTTAAGGATATCAAATAAAAACACCCAACATACCAGATTTCCCTGTACCTCTTGTTTGACTGCCTTTACAGTTTCACTTCTTCTTTAAATGGTAATTCCTCCTAGTTCCATCGCCACTTCCCCTGCTTGGTCACCTCTAGCTGGGAGGCAAAAGCAGAAGCAGATTATATTCAGAGAGGCTGAAGAGGTTCCTCCATCTGTGGAATTTGCCCACCGTTCATCTCTTGATGTCTGAAACCAGTGTTGTGAAGTTTCTTTCAATTGAATGAATGGTCTCTGAAGGGTAGCGATGCCAGCTTATAAAGTGTAAAGCATCCCCTTCAGATTGTTTCTTATAGAGCAGCCAGGTGACACGCCCTGATAGGGAAGAGGTGAGGGAAGGTTGGGTGCTTGGCAAGGTGGGTGCCTGGAAGGAATCTGCCTCAGAAAAACCTGAGAAGCTGAGGGTGGAGCTGGACAGTAGCTGACCATGGGTGCCCATCTTCCCAGTCAGGCCTCTTTGGCTCCCATCTGTGATGATGCTGTCACAGGCCACTCTCCTCATGATCTTGCCTCTTTGTCTCTCACCAGGTGTCAAACCACCTCAGTTCTTTGACTTTAGAATGGCTCTGCGGTCTGCCCTGTGCCTGAGGCCCCTGTGCTCAGCTGCTCAGGCTTGTGATGGCTCAACACTACTGATCGTGACTGTGAAGACTATGGATGGTGACTTGTGTGTGTGTGTGTGTGTGTGTTTAATCTACAGCTTCTCTGTTTAGCATCATTGTGGTAGGGAGATGGCTGTGATATTTCTGGCTTCCCTGGTTGTGCAGATGGTAAAGAATCTGCCTTCTATGTGAGAAACCCAGGTTCAATCCTTGCGTAAGGAAGAGCTCCTAGAGAAGAGAATGGCTACCCATTCCAGTATTCTTGCTTTGAGAATTCCATGGACAGAGAAGCCTGGTGGGCTACAGTCCATGGGGTTGCAAAGAGTCGAACACAACTGAGTGACTAACACTCTCACTTTTACTTGGGATGTTTCTGCTGCAGTGTGGAATAACTGGAAATGACTTTCTTGCTCTTCAGTTATATGAATATATCCTTATTAGAGAGGATGATACTCTTTCTGGCCTAAGTCTTGCCTTATGGATCCTGGGGAGATGTAACTCCTTTTTGGCTTGCATCACTGGGCATATTTAGGACAGTTCAACTGTGGTTTTGGCTAGCCTTACTGGGTAGAGGACTCAGGAAAATTCAGAAAACATTCTTGCTTATTAATATCATCCTTCTACCCTTTTGCGTTCACATTTTAACTTTGGCAAAATCTTGTTAAAACTGAGACCAAAGATAATCTGAAAGGATAGAAAAGATACACCTCAAAAGAGCCAGAAGTCTGCATGTGAGAAGATAGAGTTTATTCAACTCCCCAGCACTTCCCTCCTCCTCCCTGCTTTGATTGTGTGAACATGAACACCTCAAGTCTTTCTCTCTATGGTCAAGTCAAACATTATGTCTTTGTTCCTGAAAACTCCTGAGAGGAGCATATGACAATTTGGATAGTAGTCATGATAGTCTTATTCTAGGAAGGCAGAACAGGAAAAGGTTAGAGGATGGGTTCTGGAGTCGGTGTCCCTGGGTTCAGGTGGGTCATAGGGAAGGCCGCTTTAGAAAGCTAAATTCTGAATAATGGCAAGGTGGAAGCCATGCATGGATATGGGAGGAGGGCATCCTAAGTGGAAGTGCGAAGGTTGTGAATGAACAAATCATACTCAAGAAAGAACAGGGTGTGGAATGGAGCTGAATTACCATGAATGGAGAGAGTATCTGGAGAGCAGGTGGAGGCAGCTTGTATATCGCCTTGTAGACTAGGGTAGGGAGTTAGATCTCACTCAGAATGCAATGAAAAGTTCTTAGAGTGTTTTAAGCAGGTAACAGACATAATTTGATTTTTTTTTTTTTAAGATCACTCTGGCTATCATGGCAAATGGGTTGGGGAAGAGTAAGAGTGGAAGCAGGGAGACCAGTTAAAAGCCTATTGTAATAATTTAATACAAGAGAAAATGGGGTCTTAGGCCAGAGTGGTTGTGGTGGGGATGGAGTGAAGTGGTTAAGTTTGGATATATTTGGGTGTGGGAAAAGATGGAAGGACTGATGTTGAAGCTGAAACTCCAATACGTTGGCCACCTGATACAAAGAGCTGACTCATTTGAAAAGACCCTGATGCTGGGAAAGATCGAGGGCAGGAGGAGAAGGGGATGCAGAGGATGAGATGGTTGGATGGCATCACTGACTCAATGGACATGAGTTTGGGTAGGCTTCAGGAGTTGGTGATGGACAAGGAGGCCTGGCATGCTGCAGTTCATGGGGCTGCAAACAGTTGTACATGACTGAGTGACTGAACTGAATTGAACTGAAAATATGGAGACTGATGCTAGATATTTGGGAGTCATTGTATGTAGATGACATTTGAAGCTTCAGGAATGGATGTGATCTTGAAGGGAGTGGGTATAGAGGAAGCAAAGAGGCCTGAGATCTGAGCTCTCTAGCATTTAGAAGTCCCAGGTGGCTCAGTGGTAAAGAATCCGCCTGCCAACACAGGAGACATGGGTTCAATCCCTGGGTCAGGAAATGCCAACCCATTCCAGTATTCTTGCCTGGGAAATCCCATGGACAGATGAGCCTGGTGGGTCACCGTCCATGGGGTTGCAAAGTCAGACACAATTAAGCAGCTAAGTATGTGTGTGCGCACATGTGCGTGCGCGCGCGCACACACACACAAAAGAGAGGAAACTGAGATGACTCAGCCAGACAGGTGTATAAAGTACTTAACTGAGAGCTTGACAGGTAGTAATGGTCAGTATGATTACAACCACTACCACTGCCTCTATTTTATAAAGAGCTAAAATACATAAAATCTCTGATTTTACTTTTCCTTGGAGACATTATGTTTGATTATACAATGCCAGCATTTTATGCATGTTCTTTAATTTCCTTATTTGCCTTCACAGTTGAAGACACAGGCAACTGGCTTGAGTCCAGTGAGCTACCAATGGAGCCTAAAGATTCGCTGTTTTCAGCACACCTAGTGATTTCCAAGTTTGTACCAATTATATTAACTTTATGAGAATTATACTTGCTATCACTAGTATCAGCACTTTCATTTTTACGCTTTCCACTCATTTATAAACCAATAAGGACAAAATGCAATAAAGTATTCACATAATCGCACAAATTGCTGCACAAAGATGGTGCCTGCCAAAATGGAACTGGCTGCAAGCAGGCAGTGCCATAGTGTGATAGATTTAAATGTTTATTACTCAGCTGAGGTATGAAAATATGCACATGAGCACAGTTTTGCAAGGGCCTATGTTTTTCTACAACTGCATTTTCTTCCAAAAGTCAACTATATGAAAAACAAGACTCACTTGTACATGTCCACAACCAGGTATACCAACCTTCTTTCATGTAGGTCTCTAGATGCTTTCTTCACAGAATCCAAAGATCAAGAATTATGGCCCCCATTTGTAATACTGGTGCTTGACTTAGTAATCAATAGCTCAAAATATCATTTAGTCAAATAGTCCTCTTGTTTAATGAGGAGTTAGAGATTGGCTAGCAAACACATCACAGATGGTAAGCAACAGACTTGAAGGGAGCCATGCCAGCCACTAATTACTAAGACATATTTGGTACTTGTCTTAACCCACAAGTGAAAACTTCCATTGCTCCAGGCTTCCTTCCATTTCCACAACTTTGAGGCATGGTTGAAATCAAATTCTTTAGCAATTGGCTTGACTTCCCAAATATCAGGCCATTTTAATTCTGAAGAAAGATCCCTTATCCAGAAAAGATTTAAAAAATTTACTTTCTCTAAGAACTCAATTCCCTCATCCTTGACTTAACTATACCTGCTCCCAAGACTGCCAGACTCCCAAGACTGTCTCACACACACACACACACACACACGTATATGGCTATATATATGGATGCTTACTGATGCATTATTTTAATTGGTGCAGCTTCACTTTTGCAGTCTTTACATTAGTAGTAGAAGCACCCAAATTTACATTAGTGACCCATTTCTGAAGGTTGATCATTGATAAAAGTTATTCTAGTTTACAAATTCTGATGGATATTGTAGTATTTATTTACAGAGAGCTGGGATGAGGAGATGACATCTTAATGCTTCAAACACTCATTTTAAAAAACTTTTAAATTATGTACCACCTATGTCCAGTATACAACATAATAATAAAGTGAACATTCATGAACCTTTAAGAAGAACTTTGCCAATGCTATTGAAGTTTCTGCCTGTTCTTCCTTTCCTCCCCTTTTGTTAGCTGTATGATTTTTACATCATCAGAGCATATGACACTTTCTATACTATTTATTTTCCCCATCCTTATCTTTTAATGTTAGTTCTACAGCAAAATAGATTCAATACTCAGTCTATTCTTTATACTGAAGTTTTCCCAATAATTTCTTTATTTGTTTGAAACTCATTTTCCGGTAGAATAGTCAGGAAATTTCATGGAATCAATATCTCTGAATTCTTACATGTTCATTATTATTTAGTTAAGGCATGTTTTCTGGAAAGATATATATAAAATCCTTGGCTTATGTTTTCTTTCTTGGAATATCTTTAAAAATATTGTTCCATTGTTTTCACCATAAAATGTTGTTGTTATGAAGTCTGACACCAATTTTATTCTCTGCCCTTCATGTGTGACCTGGTCTTTCTGTTTGGATGACCAAATACATTTTCCCTCTTTTAAAAAGTCTAATAGTTTTACAAATATATATGTATTAGCAATCTCATGATGTGCCTTTTCCATATTAAGATGTCTTTTAAAATTTCAGACATATTCATATTTTCTTGAATTATTATTAATTTTTTTCAGTTACATCTGCTTTAGTTTGCTTTTTGAAGACTCAAATTATATGCATCTTTATGCATTTTTCCCCTATCTTTTCTCTCACTCAGATCCTTTTTACTGCTTTCTCTATTTCTGTGTGAGTCTGTTTTCTCTCATGTTCCTTTTGATTAATTTTTTCTGGTTCTATCTTATTTCTGATAATTTTTCATATTTATTCTCTTCTTTCCTGTCATTTTATTTATGACTTCATTTATTTCTGATGGGTGCTATTTTTTTAAACTAAGTTTTCTCAATTTATTTTTGCTCATTTTGAAATATTAGATTATCGCTTCTGAGTCCACATTTTCTGGTTTGTTCTCATTGTCTGTTGGGATATTTAACAGCTTATTTTAATCTTTTTTTCTAGCAATCATTTAGTATGGAATTAGGCAGTATACCTATTTCATATTTAAGGGAGATGAGTTTTCTTGGGCTATGTGGAAAGGATTTCTTTTTTTTTTTTTTTAAGTTTTATTAGAGTATAGTTGACAATGTTGTTAGTTACACAACTCTTACAATGTTGTTAGTTACACAACTCTTACAATGTTGTGTTAATTACAGTAAAGTGAATCAGTTACATATATGCATATATCTACTCTTTTTTAGATTCTGTTCCCATATGGATCATTACAGAGTACTGAGTAGAATTCCCTGTGTTATACATATAGTAGGTCCTTATGAGTTATCTGTTTTATGTATATGTCAGTCCCAAACTCCTTTATCCCCCCACCCCGCCCTATTTCCTTCTTGGTAACCATATGTTTGTTTTCTACATCTGTGACTCTTTCTGTTGTGTAAACAGGTTCATTTTTACCATTTTTTAAAGATTCCACATGTAAGCAATATCATATGGAATGTCTTTTTCTGTCTGACTTCATGCCATGTGACAACTCTAAAGCTCATTTATTCTAAATTTTGAAACATTTTATACTCAGGTATTTATTTTATATTTGTCATCTGATATTTTCAACTTCAGAAGTTCTTAGAGGTCTTCTTTTTTCAGTCTGTGGACTCATACTCATGAAGGCTTGTTTCCCTGTATGCTTGGCAGGTTTGATTAAACTGATCTGGTGGAAATTCTGAGGGCCTAAATGTTAGTTGTTTTTTGCAGAGAAGATTGGAGTTTGCACCTGCTGAGAGCCAGGAGGTTTGCCAATCTTGGAATGTTTCAGGCTCTTTTAAGAGTCCTTGCTTGAAGCAGGAGCATTGGGTTCAATTTCTTCACCTGGCCAAGGGCGGCCTTCCAGACATCTTATCAGCTCTGGCTTCTGGAAAATTTTCTGACTTTGCTCCTTCATTTGTGTTTGCTGACTGGCACAATGCATGATTCAGCTCATCATTTTTCTTTTTTCCCTCTCTTGGTTCTTGAGGATTTCTCCTAAGCTCAAAATGCCTTATAAAATATGTTTGTCTAAAATAATCTATGAGTTTGTCTTATTTATCCAAGCATCTAGTTTTGGGTCCATCATTTTGCTGAAAGGGGATGCTACTTTTCTCCAAAGAAAATAATTTCTCCTGTATATAGTACTTGAAATATGTAAAACTCAGAGGGCAAAGATAAGATCTTTTCCATTAATAAAAATCATAGTGTTAGGTATTCAAAAAACTCCATCAAAAATGGTTCACAACATTCTTTTATTTTTGTCTTGCATTCTTCCATGAAATTAATTTAAATTAGTTCTGTTGTAGCTTATCTATTAAGAATTTTTTTTTTTTTGCTATCACTCTAGTCATGGTTCTATAAATGCATCTATTTTCTTTTTTTTTGCATCTATTTTCTAAATTCTTTTGGAAAATACGTTTTTAAATTTGTGAAATCAATAAAACATGACAGAAAATGTGGGAAAAACTGTAACTGTGCCTCCTTGACCTTGAACTGAGATACATAGAGCCTAGGTAAAGAAGAGGTACAAGGATTCACCTACTCACGGTTCAGTCTTCTGGGATAAACACATGGGAGAATTCAGGAGGCCTGGCAAAAGAAATATTCAGAAGGAATCAGAGAAAAAAAATTTTTTTTTCCTTGACACCCAGAGACTAAGAATGTCTGTTTAAGAATGTCTATTCCTGAACACTGTCCTAGACCCACCAGTCAGGATCTGTAGTTTTGATAAATTCTCTTTGTGATGAGTTGCTCACAATGAAATTTTAAAACCACTGGCTTTAGGAATTTCTTAGGAAAGTAAAGAAACTAGATATTAACATCAGACTTCTGACTGCTTTTAGTTGTTCTAATTATCAATGCTTAAGTTAATATGAAGTAGATGTTATATAGTTCTTATTTCAGACTATGGGTTCAGTCCTCCTTAAAAACATTAATATGGAATACATTTTGTTATAATTTCCATAGACTCTTCATGTAACTGTCATTTTAAATTATAATATGGGGAATATTATAATGTGAGGAATAAATAATAATTTTCTTAGTCATTTCTTCATTCTGTACATTTAAACCATTTCTAACTTTGGGCTATAATATATGATCCTTTGATAAACCTTGATGTTGTTGTTGTTCAGTTGCTAAGTTGTGTCCAACACTTTGCTACCCCATGGACTGCAGCATGCAAGTCTCCTCTGTCTTCCACTATATCACAGAGTTTGCTCAAATTCATGTCTATTGAGTCGATGAGACCATCTAACCATCTCGTTCTCTGTCGCCCTTTCCTCCTTTTACCTTTAACCTTTTCCAGCATCAGGGTCTTTTCCAATGAGTCGGCTCTTTGCATCAGGTGGCCAAAGGATTGCTTCAACATCAGTCCTTCCAAAGAATATTTAGGATTGATTTCCTTTAGGATTGACTGATTTGATCTCCTTGCTGTCCAAGGGATTCTCAATCTCATCTCCAATACCATAATTTGAAAGCATAAATTCTTTGGTGCTCAACCTTCTTTGGCTTTGTTCATGGCTTAGATGGTAAAGAATATGTTTACAATGCAGGATACCTGTGTTTGATCCCTGGGTCAGGAAGATACCCTGGAGAAGGGAATGGCTACCCACTCCAGTATTTTTGCCTGGAGAATTCCATGGAGAAAGGAGCCTGGTGGGCTACATTCCATGGTGTTGCAAAGAGTTGGACATGACTGAGTGACTAGCACTATACACAACCTTCTTTATGGTCCAGCTCTCACAAGTACATGACTACTTGAAAAACCATAGCTTTGACTATATGGCCGTTTGTTGGCAAAGTAAGGCCTCTGCTTTTTAATACTGCTATCTAGGTTTGTCAGTTTTCTTTCCAAGGAGCAAGTGTCTTTTAATTTCATGGTTGCACTCACCATCTATAGTGATTTTGGAGTCTGAGAGAATGAAATCTGTCACTGCTTCCACTTTCCCCCCTTCTATTTGCCATGAAGTGATGGGATCACATTCTGTGATCTTAGTTTTTTGCATGTTGAGTTTTAAGCCAGCATTTTCACTCTCCTCTTTCACCCTCACCAAGAGGCTCTTTAGTTATTCTTCACTTTGTGCCCTTAGAGTGGTATCATCTGCATATCTGAGGTTGTTGATATCTCTCCTAGCAATCTTGATTCCAGCTTTTGATTCATCCAGCCCAGCATTTCACAAGATATATTCTGCATATAAATTGAATAAGTAGGATGAAAACATACAGCCTTGTTCTTCTTTCCCAATTTTGAACCAGTCATTCCATGTCCAGTTCTGTCACTTTCTGACCCTCAGACAGATTTCTCAGGGGACAGGTAAGGTGATCTGGTACTCCCAATCTCTTTAAGAATTTTTCACAGTTTGTTGTGATCCACACAGTCAAAGGCTTTAACATAGTCAATGAAGCAGAAGTAGATTTTTTCTGGAATTCCCTTGCTTTCTACATGATTAAACAAATGTTGACAACTTGATCTCTGGTTTCTCTTCCATCTTCAAAATCCATCTTGTACATCTGGGAGTTCTTAATTCATGTACTGCTGAAGACTAGCTTGAAGGATTTTGAGGATAACCCTACGATCATTTTAAATGAGGGAAATTGTACAATAGTTTGAACATTCTTTGGCATTGCCTTTCTTTGAGATTGGAATGAAAACTGACCTTTTCCAGCCCCGCAGTCACAGCTGAGTTTTCCAAATTTACTGACATATTGAGTGCAGCACTTTAACAGTATCATCTTTGAGAATTTGAAATAGCTTAGCTGGAATGCCATTATCGGCACCAGATTTGTTAGCAGTAATGCTTCTTTGTCAAGTAAGGTCCACTAGACTTCACACTCTAGGATGTCCAGCTCTAGGAGAGTGACCACACCATCATTATTTGGGTCATTAAGACCTTTTTTGTATAGTTCTGTGTGTTCTTGCCACCTCTTCTTATCTCTTATGCTTCTGTTAGGTCCTTATCATTTCTGTCCTTTATCATACCCATCCTTGCATGAAATGTTCCCTTGATATCTCCAGTTTTCTTGAAGAGATCTCTAGTCTTTCCCATTCTGTTGTTTTCCTTTATTTTTTTGCATTGTTCACTTAAGGCCTTCTTGTCTCACCTTGCTATTCTCTGGAACATTGTCTTCAGTTCGGTATCTTTCCCTTTCTCCTTTGCCTTTCATTTCTCTTTGTTCCTCAGCTATTTGTAAAGCCTCCTCAGATGACCACTTTGCCTTCTTGCATTTCTTTTTCTTTGGGATAGTTTTGTTCACTGCCTCCTGGACAATGTTTCGAACCTCCATCTGTAGTTTTTCAGGCACTTTTCTATCAAATCTAATCCCCTGAATCTGTTTGTCACTTCCAGTGTATAATCATAAAGGATTTGATTTAGTTCATACCTGAATGGCCTAATGATTTTTCCTATTTTCTTCTATTTAAGCCTGAATTTTGCAATAAGGAGTTCATGGTCTGACCACAGTCAGCTCCAGGTCTAGTTTTTGCTGACTATATAGAGCTTCTCCATCTTTGGCTGCAGAGAACATCATCAGTCTGATTTCAGTATTGACCAAAATATTGACATGTGTTGTCCATGTGTGGAGTCCTCTCTTGTGTTATTGGGAAAGGATGTTTGCTATGACCAGCGTGTTCTCTTGACAAAACTCTGTTAGCCTGTGCCATGCTTCGTTTTGTACTCTAAGGCCAAACTTTCCTGTTACTCCAGGTATCTCTCCACTTCCTACTTTTGGATTCCAGTCCCCTATAATGAAAAGAACATCTTTTTTTTTTTTTCCTTGGTGTTAGTTCTAGACAATGTTGTAAGTCTTCATGGAAGTGGTCAACTTCAGCTTCTTTGGCATCAGTGGTTGGGACATAGACTTGGATTACTGTGATGTTGAACGGTTTGCCTTGGAAATGAACCCAAATCATTCTGTTATTTTTGTGGTTGCACCCAAGTACTACATTTCAGACTCTTTTGTTGACTATGAGGGCTCTCCCATTTCTTCTAAGGGATTCTTGCCCACAGTAATGGACATAATGGTCATCTAAATTAACTTTGCTCATTCCAGTCCATTGTAGTTCACTGATTCCTAAATTATCAATGTTCAGTCTTGCCATCTCATACTTGACCATGTTCAATTTACTTGATGCTTGGACTTAACATTCCAGAATCCTGTGAAATATTGTTCTTTACAGCTTCAGACTCCACTTTCACCACCAGACACATCCACAACTGAACATTGTTTCTGCTTTGGTCCAGCTGCTTCATTCTTTCTGGAGCTATTAGTAATTGCCCTTCACTCTTCTCCAGTAGCATATTGGACACCTTCCAATGTCGGGGCTCATCTTCTGGTGTCATATCTCTTTGCTTTTTTATCCTGTTCATGGAGTTCTCCAGGCAAGAATAATAAAGTTGGTTCCTATTTCCTCCTCCAGTGGACCATGTTTTGTCAGAATTCTTCACTATGGATCACAGCCTTGTTGTGGTGAAGGGCCTTGTATAACCTTTGTATGCATAGACTTTTTTTTTTACTCAGTTTAAGCATTATTTCTCTGCACTTAGATACTTAAATTTGTAATTACTGGAAAGAAAGACATGAATGCACTTAAGATTGTTGATGAAGTTTGCCAAATTGCTTTCCAAAACCTTATGCCAATTCAAACTGTTGCCAGCAATGTAAGAATATATTTCACACCACCCCAGCCAGCACTGGGTATTATCATTTATATTAAGCAAGTAGTCATGGATAGATGTGAGAGTTGGACCATAAGGAAGACTGAGCACTGAAGAATTGATGCTTTTGAATTTTCATGCTGGAGAAGACTCTTGAGAGTCCCTTGGACAGCAAGGAGATCAAACCAGTCAATCCTAAAGAAAATCAACCCTGAATATTCATTGGAAGGACTGGTGCTGAAACAGAAGCTCCAATACTTTGGCCACCTGAGGCAAAGAGCTGACTCATTGAAAATACCCTCATGCTGGGAAAGATTGAGGGCAGGAGGAGGAGGGGGTGACAGAGGATGAGATGGTTGGATGGCATCACCATCTCAATGGACATGAGTTTGAGCAAACTCGAGCAGATAGTGGAGGACAGGGAAACTTGGTGTGCTGCAGTCCATGGGGTTGCTAAGAGTTGGACATGACTTAGTGACTGAAGAATGAACAACAACATTAGGAAAGTATTGTTCTTATTGATTTTTAGTTTTCAGCTGTTGGATTCCACTGAACTTACTTAATGAGTCTTCTGAAAGAGCAGGGCTAGGTGAAGAGGGAGGAGATGTAAGGCAGAGTGGATCCCCATTGTTTGGATATTCATCATAGAATCTAACTAATATCTGTTTCCTCTTGGTCTACCAAACTGCAGGTCACTTTCTTCTTTCAACCTCTATTTTGGCATTTATGAAAACGAATGGCAGGGTCAACTGCCTTTAAGATTCTACCTGGCTTCTAAGTTCTGATAAATCTCTTGTTGTGAACTTCACATTTCAAATCTGTGCAGATTTCTCTGGTTGTCTTGTCAATAGCTGCAGGGATTTGTCTGTCTAACATGCATATTATATTCTTTTCTTTGGTGTCTTGAGTAGGATATGTTTTAACTTTTGTTCCAGCTTTGCTTTCCCTCCTCTTTCTGAAAATTCTGATTAAAAAAAAAAAGAATGCAAATATGGTATATGAATATTTAAAATGTGATTTGCATTTAACAAATTACACATGATCACATAATTCCCAGTGTGATTTTGCATCAGGGTAGAAGTGAGAATATGTGTTTTATATTAAATGCATAGCATTTAAATACTTTAATACAAACAAACTGCATTTGAATATTAATCTCTCCCAAAAAGACCTTGCCAGACATATTAAATATTTAAGCCTTTTCCTCTTGCAAAGTTCTTGAACCCCTTGAACATTTCTACTTTTCTCTGTTATTTTGAAGTCTGGAGAATCTAGATATTTTCTATATACCTATTGTGAATTTGGTATCTGTCCTCATGGAGTTTTTCTTCTATAAGGACAAGGGTGAATTAACAGGCCACACTCTAATTCTCAGCATTAAGAGTGTTAACCCCATCATGCTAAATGCAGCCATGAGGAGAGCTTGAGTCTGTGGTAAAGAGAAGGAAATTATTCAATATTAAGACATGATAGAAGCATAGATTCTAATTGTGGGGCTTGACCTTGAAAGTTGTCAAGTTTAATCATCTACCTAAAGCAGAATCCAGGTAACACATCTTTAGGTGATTGGTTAATCACTTCTTGCATCCCTTTGGTATTACGGAACTCACTACCCCACTACCTGCTTATACTGTAACTAGACAGCATTCATTTGGGGAACATTATCTTGAGTTCAATATTACCTCTAAATGAGCCACTAATTTTAATTTATTCTCCTGGAGCCATTACATGAAATTAGGTAATTCCGAACATGATTTTGTATAAAATAATTTTCTACAGGCATGTTTGCTGTACTTAATAAGTTCCACAAAAAGGAATGATTTTCCCAGTATGCATTGAGGGAATTGAACTCAAGAAAATTTAGAGACAATAAGGGAGATGGCTGAGTAGGAGAATGGGGAGTTGCTGTCTCCTCACAACAGGGTATGTACAAGACACTGGCAGGGGACCCTGGACACCTAAGGGCACAGGAGAAACCCCCATGACTGGGTAGAACATGGGAAAGGGAGAGGTGGAGAAGTGGAAGTGGGATGGGATCAGTGCCCCTGAGGGCTGGCTGGGGAAGGGCAGGGGTTCCTATGCTTGGTGTGGCCCACCCACAGTGAAGGATCAATGGGCACAGGGAGAGACCATGGAGGGATCGGGAATTGGAGGGGAGTGACCAGTGTTTCCACCATCCGCTGGGGCCCCAGATCACCTGCTGAGGCTGTGGGTCCTAAATCTCCTCCCTCAGAAGCCCCTGCAGGCAGAGATGAGTCTAAGCCCTGCCTCCTTAGGCCTTTTCTGGTCACACACATCCTAAGCCCAGGTCCTGCCCAAGCCTACGCCCCACCCCTGCCTGAGCCCCACCCCTCCCAAGGTCATTTCTGGCCCTTTTAAAAATTTTTAAATTTTTTGTTTTGTTGTTGTGGCTCTATTTTGCATTGTTGTTGTTTCATTTATATTTTTATTTTCTAACATGCATCTTTAATTTTTCTAATTTTATTTTTAATTTTTGTTCACCTCCCACATTTTTCTTTTTTTTTGCTGTACACTTGTGGCATCTTGGTTCCCAGGCCAGGGGTCAGGCCTGAATTCCTGTGGTGGGAACTCTGAGTTCAAATTGCTAGACTAACAGAGAACCTCAGACCCCAGGGAGTATTACTTGGAGTGAGATCTTCTGGAGGTTCTCATCTAGGCACAAAGATCTGGCTCTTTCCTACTGCCTTCAAACCCCAGAGCTGGACACCTAAGGCCAAAACAACCTGTAAGACAGTAACACCCACCCATCAAAAAAAAAAAAAAAAAATGAGATGACAAGAAAATATGTTACAGATGAAGGAGCAAGGTAAAAACCTAAAAGACCAAATAAATGAAGAGGAAATAGGCAACATATGTGAAAAAGAATTCAGAGTAACAGTTGTAAAGATGATTCCAAGTCTCAGAAACAGGATGGAGACATGGATCAAGAAAATACAAGAAATGTGTAACAAGGACCTATAAGAAATAAGGGATGAGCAAACAGTGGTGAACAATAGAATAATTGAAATGAAAAATACACTAGAAGGATTCAATAGCAGAAAAACAAATAATGAGATGGAAGATAGAATGGTGAACATAACTGCTGAGGAGCAGAATAAAGAAAAAAGAATAAAAAGAATTGAGGACAATCTCAGAGACCTCTGAGACAACATTAAACACACCAACATTCAAATTATAGGGATCCCAGAAGAAGAGAAAGTAAAAGGGTCTGAGGAAATATTTGAAGAGATTATAGTCAAAAATTTCCCTAATATGGGAAAGGAAATGGCCATGCAAGTCTAGGAAATGCAGAGAGTCCCACACTGGATAAATCCAGGGAGAAACATGCCAAGACACTTATTAATCAAACTAACAAAAATTAAATTCAAAGAAAAATATATTAAAAACAGCAAGGGAAAAGCAACAAATAACATACAAGGAAATCCCCATAAGATTATCAGTTGATTTTTCCACAGAAACTCTGCAGGCCAGAAGGGAGTAGCAGGATATATTTAAAGTGATGAAAGGGAAAAACCTACAACCAAAATTACTCTACCCAGAAAAGATCTCATTCAGACTCCACAGAGAAATCAACAGTGTTATAGACAAGCAAAAACTAAGAGAATTCAGCACCATCAAACCAACTTTACAACAAATGCTAAAGGAACTTTTCTAGGTGGGAAACACAAGAGGAGAAAAGGACTCACAAAAACCCAAAACAATTAAGACAATGGTAATAGGAATATACATGTTGATAATTCTCTTGAAAATTATCTATGTAAACAGATTAAATGCTCCAACCAAAACATGCTGACTGGCTGAATGGGTACAAAAACATGACATGTATATGCTATCTACAAGAGAACCACTTCAGACCTAGGGACATATGAGACTAAAAGCGAGGAGATGGAAAAAGATACTCCATGTAAATGGAAATCAGAAGAAACCTGGAGGGAGGAGGGCGGAGGGTTCAGGATGGGGAACACATGTATACCTGTGGCAGATTCATTTTGATATATGGCAAAACCAATACAATATTGTAAAGTTAAAAAATAAAAAAACAAAAGAAACCTGGAGTAGCAATATTCAGATAAAACAGACTTTAAAATAAAGACTGTTACAAAAGATAAAGAAGGACATTACATAATCTTCAAAGGATCAATCCAAGAAGATATAACAATTATAAATATTTATGCACAGTGGTGCTAGTGGTAAAGAACCCACCTGCCAATGCGGAGACATAAGAGATGCAGGTTCAATCCTGGGTCAGGAAGATCTCCTGAAGAAGGCATCACAGCACACTCCAGTATTCTTGCCTGGAGAATCCCATGGACAGAGGAACCTGGCAAGCTACATTGGGTTGCAAATAACTGGACACAACTGAAGTGACTTAGCACACACGCACATGTACCCAACATAGGAACACTTCAATACATAAGGCAAATGCTGAGAGCCATAAGAGGGAAAATTGACGGAAGCACAATAATAGTGGGAACTTTAACACCCCAGTTCCTCCAATGGACAAGGCATCCAGACAGAAAATAGAGGAGGAAATATAAGCTTTAAGTGACACAATAGACCAGATAGATTTAATTGTTATTTACAGGACATTCCACTCAAAAGTGGCAAGATACATTTTGTTCTCAAGTGCATGTGCAGTGTTCTCTAGGATAGATCACATCTTGGGTCACAAGTCAAGCCTCAGAAAATTTAAGAAAATTGAAATCTTATCAAGCATCTTTTCTGACCACAACACTATGAGATTCAAAATCAATTACAGGGGGAAAAAAAAACAAAAACCTGTTACACAAACACATGGATGCTAAACAGTACACTGCTAAATAACCAAGAAATCACTGGAGAAATCAGAGGAGAAATTTAAAAAATACCTAGAAACAAATGACAAGAAAGCATGATGACCTAAAACCTATAGGATGCAGCAAAAGCAGTTCTAAGAGGGGCACTTATATCAATTTAGTCTCACCTCAAGAAGCAAGAAAAAACAATCTAGCCTTATACCTAATGACACTAGAAAAAGAAACAAAGAAAACCCAGAGTTAGTAGAAGGAAAGCATAAAGACCAGAGTAGAAATAAATGAAATATAAATGAAGAAAACAATAGCAAAGATCAATAAAAACAAAAGTTGGTTCTTTGAGAAGATAAAATTGATAAACCTTTTGCTGAAGTCATAAGGAAAAAAGGGAGAGGGCTCAAATCAATAAAATTAGAAATGAAAAAGGAGAAATGACAATTGACACCACAGAAATATGATACAAAGGACTAATAAGAGACTACTACAAGCAACCATATAACAGTAAAATAGACACCCTGGAAGAAATAGACAAATTCTTGGAAAGGTACAACTTTCCAAGACTGAATCAGGAAGAATTAGAAAATATAAACAGACCAATAACAAGCAATGAAATTGAAACTGTAATTAAAAATCTTCCAAAAAAAAAAAAAAAGTTCAAGACCAGATGGCTTCACAGGCAAATTCTATCCAATATTTAGAGAAGAGCTAATACCTGTCCTCAAACTCTTGCAAAAATCACAGAGGGAGGAACACTCCCAAATTCATCCTATGAGGCTACCATCACCTTCATATGAAAACCCAAAGATACCATAAAAAAGAAAATTGCCAGCCAATATCACTGATGAGCATAGATGCAAAATTTCCCAACAAAATACTAGCAAAAAGAATCCAACAGCATTAAATGGATCATACATTGTGATCAAGTAGAATTTATCCCAGAGATACAAGAATCCTTCAGTATATGCAGATCAATCAGTGTGATACACCACATTAACAAATTAAAGAATAAAAATCATATGGCTATCTCAATAGATGCAAAAAAAGCTTTTAGCAAAATTCAACACTCATTTATGATAAAGAAAAAAACCCTCTCCCTGAGCCCAGAAAGAAGACAGAGGGAATCTACCTCAACATAATAAAGGCCACATAAGAGAAACCTACAGCAGACATCATTCTCAATGATGAAAAACTGAAAGCATTTCCTCTGAGATCAGGAAGAAGACAAGGATGCCCACACTTACCACTCTTATTTAACATAGTTTGGGAAGTCCTAGCCATGGCAATCAAAGAAGAAAAAGGATACAAATTGGAAAAGAAGAAGTAAAATTGTCATTGTTTACAGATGACATTATACTATACATACAAAATCTTAAAGATGCCACCAGAAAAGTACTAGAGCTAATCATTTTAGTAAAGTAGGAGAATATAAAATTAATGCACAGAAATCTCTTTCATTCCTATACACTAACAATGAAAGATTAGAAAGAAAAATTAAGGAAACAATCCCATTTACCATTGCAACAAAAGAAATTAAATATCTAGGAATAAACCTATCTAAGGAGGCAAAAGACCTGTGCTCAAAAAACTATAAAACACTGATGAAAGAAACCAAAGATGACACAGCTGGAGAGATACACATGTTCTTGGATGTGAAGAATCAATATTGTGAAAATGACTATCTGACCCAAAGCAATCTACAGATTTGGTGCAATCCCTATCAAATTACCCATGATGTTTTTCACAGAATTAGAAGAAAAAAATTGGCAGTTTGTATGGAAACACAAAAGACCTCAAATAGCAAAGCAATCTTGAGAAAGAAAAACAGCTGGAGAAATCAGGCTCTCCTACTTCAGACTATACTACAAAGCTACAGTAATCAAGATGGTATGGTATTGGCATGAAAATGGAAATATAGAAAGCCAGAGATCAACCCACACACCTATTATCACCTAATCTATGACCAAGGAGGCAAGAAGGCAAGAATATACAATGGAGAGAAGACAGGTCTCTTCAATAAAGGGTGCTGGATGGCTCCATGTAAAAGAATGAAATTAGAATACTTCCTAACACCATACACAAAAGTAAATTCAAAATGGATTAAAACCTAAATGTAAGACTGGACACTGTAAAACACTTAGAGGAAAACAGGAAAAATACTCTTTGACATAAATTACAGCAAGATCTTTTTTGACTCACTTTCTGGAGTAGTGAAAACAAATGGGACCTAATTAAACTTAAAAGCTTTTTCACAGTGAACTATAAACAAGATGAAAAAACATCCTACAGAGTGTTAGAAAGTATTTGCAAATGAAGCAATGGACAAAAGTTTAATCTCCAAAATATACAAATAGTTCATGAAGCTCAGGACTTCCCTGATGGCTCAGACAGTAAAGAAGCTGCCTACAATGCAGGAGACCTGGGTTCAATCCCTGGGTTGGGAGTATCTCCTGGAGAAGGACATGGCAACCCACTTCAGTATTCTTGCCTGGAGAATCCCATGGACAGAGGAGCCTGGTGGGCTACAGTCCATGTGGTTGCAAAGAGTCAGACACGACTGAGCAACTTCACTTTCTTTCTTTCATGAAGCTCAGTATCAAAAAATGAACAACCCAACAAAAACTGGGTGAAAGACTTACACAGACATCTCTCCAAAGAAGACATACAGATGGCCAAGAGGCACATGAAAAGATGCTCACCATCACTAATTATTGGAGAAATGCAGACCAAAACTACAATGAGGTACTACCTCACACCAGTCAGAATAGCCAACATCAAAAAATCTATAAACAGTAAATGCTGGAGAGGGTGTGGAGAAAGTTGACATTGCCACTATGGAGAATGGTATAGAGGCTCCTTAAACTAAAAGTAGAACTACCATATGACCCAACAATTCCACTATTGGGCATATACCCTGCTGCTGCTGCTGCTAAGTTGTTTCAGTCGTGTCCAACTCTGTGTGACCGCATAGACGGCAGCCTACCAGGCTCCGCCATCCGTGGGATTCTCCAGGCAAGAACACTGGAGTGGATTGCCATTTCCTTCTCCAGTGCGTGAAAATGAAAAGTGAAAGTGAAGTCGCTCAATCGTGTCCAACTCTTTGCGACCCCACGGACTGCAGCCTTCCAGGTTCCTCTGTCCGTGGGATTTTCCAGGCAAGAGTACTGGAGTGGGGTGCCATTGCCTTCTCCATATACCCTGAGAAAACCATAATTCAAAAAGACACATGTACCCTAGTGTTCACTGCAGCACTGTTTACAATAGCCAGGACATGAAAACAATCCAAGTGCCCGTTGACAGATGAATGATAAAGAAGATGTGGTACATATATACAACAGAATATTAGCCACAAAAAGGAATGAAACTGGGTCATTTGTAGAGACGTCATACAGAGTGAAGTAAGTCATAAAGAAAAAAACAGTGGTATATTAAAGTATGTGGAGTCTAGAAAAATGGTGCAGATGATCCTAGTTTCAGGATGGGAATAGAGACACAGACATAGAGAAGGGACTTACGGATACAGCGGGGGAAAGGGAGGGTGGGATGAATTTGGAAATTAGGTTTGATCTAAATACACTACCATGTGTAAAACAGATAGTGGGAACCTGTAGTGTAGCATTCAGTGGTCTGTGATGACCTAGATGGTTGGGATGGGGGTAGGGTGGGAAGGAGGTCTATGACGATATATGTGTGCATATAACTGATTTACTTTTTTGTATACCAGAAACAAATACCACATTGTAAAGGAATTATACTCCAATAATAAAAATAAAAGAACAAGTTAGACTGTTTTTGAATTTGACACCGACAGCAAAGACAACAAAAGGAAAAAAAAACAACTGGGACTACATCAAACTAAAAAGCTTTCAAACAGCAAAGAAAACTATCAACAACATGCAAAGGCAACCTACAGAATGGGAGAAAATATTTGCAAATCATATATTTGATAATTTGATGAAGGGTTAATACCCAAAGTATATAATGAACTCATACAACTTAAAAGCAAAAAATCCCAAAAAACACATTTTTTTTTTATTTGAAAATGAGCAGAAGAACAGAATAGACATTAAAAAAAAGACATCCTTATGGTCAACACAAAAAGATGCTCAACATCACTAATCATTAGGGAAATGCAAATCAAAACCACAGTAAGATATTACCTCATACCTGTTGTATGACTATCATCAAAAAGAGAAGGGGTAAGTGTTGGTGAGGACTTGCAAAGCAAAGAACCCTTGCGCACTGTTGGTGAGAATGTAAACTGTGCAACTGTTTGGATGTTTCTCAAAAAATTAAAAATAGAACTACAATCTGACCTAGCTATCCCACCTCTGGGTATATACATACATACATACATACATACATACATATATATATATATTTATATATATATCCAAAGGATGAAATCACTCCCTCAAAGAGATATCTGTACTCCCATGTTCCTTGCAGTATTACTTACAATAGCCCACATATGGAAACAGTCTGTGTCCATCAGCAGATGAATGAATAAAGTATGATATAAATCTAAATACAAATTAGATATCTGTATCTAAAATGTAATATTATTCAGCCATAAGAAGGACAGAAATCTTGCCATTTGAAACAACATAGAGAGACTTATGGTTGAGGGTCTTATGCTGAATGAGTAAGACAAAGAAAGATGCATACTTTATGATCTCACTTATATGTGGAATCTAAGAAAAATGAACTCATATGAGCTGAAGATATTGGTGGTTTCTAGAGGAAGGGGGTGGGTTGGGGTAAGTTAGTAAGTGTGATCAAAAGATACAAATTTCCAGTTATAATAAGATAAATAAGTTCTGGGTATGTAATCTACAGTATGGTGACTATAGTTAACAATAATGTATATTTGAAAGTTGCTTAGAGTAGATACTAAAAGTTCTCATAACTAGAAAAAATTATAACTTTGAGGTGCTATATGTTCACTAAGCTTATTGTGGAAATCATTTTGTGGTATCAACATAAATTAAATCATTATGTTGTATACCTTAAACTAAAATAATGTTATGTGTCAATTATATCTCAAGACTGGAAAAAAGTGATCAAAAGTCAATGAAGATATCTTTTAATCAGTGATTATACATACTAATGGGGCTTCCCTTGTGGCTCAGATGGTAAAGCGTCTGCCTACACTGCGGCAGACCTGGGTTCGAGCCCTGGGTCGGGAAGATCCTCTGGAGAAGGAAATGGCAACCCACTCCAGTACTCTTGCCTGGAAAATCCCATGGACGGAGGAACCCAGTAGGCTACAGTCCATGGGGTGACAAAGAGTTGGACACGACTGAGCGACTTCACTTCATACATGCTAATATTCACCAGTAGATTATTAGCTTTTTACGGGCACAGTGCTTTCTCATAAATAAATATTGATACTTAATTAATTTGTTAAGAGGAGTTTATAATAATTTAACAACAATAACAATAGCATATAGTGCTTCCTCTGTGCCAGGCACTGCTCTAAGTGCTTTACATATATGGGCTCCTTCAATCTTTATAAACATCTATGAGGTGTACGTACTTTTATCTTCATTTTACATATGAAGTGCAGAGAAGTTAAATAACTTTAAATTTAAATAACAGTGATTGGTTTTCAACTCAACACGTTCATCCAATTTATGTTCTTATCTATTATTCTATGTGTAGAGCGACCATATCATCTATTATTCAAACTGGGATACTTTTGAAAGCAATAATAACTACTTCTTGGAAAACATCCTCACCTCTCAAATCACAGGCTGACAAGAATATATTGAAAGTCTAAATATCACCATGAAGGGCAAATCCAAGTTTTCTGGGGCCTTAATGTGATTTTGAGGGCTTTCAGAAAAAGGACATGAAGCTGTGAATACTGTGTACATCAAAGTGAATTTTTAAAATTAAATTTATTTAGTTTTACTTGAGGGATAATTGCTTTATTGTGTTGGTTTCTGCCGAACGTCAATATGGATCAGCCATAGGTATACCTATGTTCCCTCCCTCTTGAACTTCCCTTCCCGTGCCTCCCCATCCCACCCCTCTAGGTTGTTACGGAGCCCAGGTTTGAGGTGAATTTTTTTTTTTGAACGAAAAGAAATCACAACAAATTAGTGGAAACTTGAGGATCCAAGTTCCTTTCTTCTGAGATCTCTTTGGGAACTATAGATTTCCCAAGCACACCAGAAATCTGTGCTTGCAGCTTGCCTTCCCTCTTCACTTGGAACATTCTGTAACTTCACAGGGGCGATGCAAATCAGGGGCCTTGAAATCAATGCTTCATTACGTTTATGAGAGATCTACCTCTGCTTATCATTTTCAGGTCACTTGGAGAATAAATTGAACACCTAGAATGTTTGTGGTGCTCACTGCTTGATAAGATAAATAGCATTTTACAGTAGCGTGTCCAGAGATCCCCATAGACACATCGGAATAGCCACTATACAATTCTTTGATCCCAGCCAGTTACCATTTAGATCCCCTGGGATCTATAAGGACAGTTCCTACCCAAGAGGGTGGTTGGGAGACTTGTTGTGAATGGGTTGAGCTCCTGGTTCTAAGTTTTGAGTATGGGCTCACCACTTGTCAGTGTGTTATTTTAACATGACCCTCTCTCTTCCTATTGATCTCTTTGACTCTCTCTTCTAGGTCAGAGATGATTTCATATACCTAGCCTTAGAATGGCTGTTTCTGTGAAAATGTGATTCTGCAAGGTCTGGTCCCCTTATATCTAGGAATCTCATGGTGCCGTATGCATTAGCAACATTAGATCCACTAATAAAGGACACAGAAGGCAAATGCTCCCCACGAAATGATCATTTATTTGTGGTTATGTATGGATTTGAATGCTCTCAGAAGCATACATTAGATTCTTGTTAATGTTCACCTATCGTGCAATACCAACTCCATTCGCTTCCTCTTCTTGCTCCAGTCCTCCACATCTTTCCTCACCCCCATCCCCTTAATCTTCTAGGACAGCCACAGCCAGTGCAGTAGTTTGGGTTAGAAAATCATTTCAGGCTTCTTTTCTTTTCTTTTTTTTTTTTTTTTTGAGGTAGTAAGTGGAGGGATAGTGCCTCCCCTGTCTCACAGGAATTTTTTTTTTCTGTGATAACCCCCACTTTTTCCCTACAAAAACAAGTATGAGAAATGGAAATCAAAAAAGTTCCTCCTAACTGTTCTAATAAAGGACAGGAAGTCTGAAATCTGAAGCTAGCTACTGCCTGTCAGCCCAAGTTGTTCATTATATTCCTGTTTGTCTTGTTTAGCTTATACCTCCCCTGGGCAAGAGGCCAGGTGGTTTTATTACAATACCCATCGGTCTGTCAACACCATCTAAATTAAAGCAAACGCTCTTCTCAGATGGCACTTTTTGATCACATCTCCCTACACCCAGACTGCCTAGGACTGAAAGGTTTGAGTTGGCTATGACATCATTAAAATGGACTGAACCCAAAATGACTGGGATGTTCTTGAGAAAATTCATTTTCTCATCCTGACATGGGCTGCAGAAGACACATTGAAGCTGTAAAACACAGCTTGGAAATGACTAGGCTAATTTTAGAACCCGTTTACACAGCTGCTCCACTGAAAAGCTGACTTTCATTGTAATTCTTGCTCTGGGAGGACCTGCCTTTTATTTAATTAAAAATGATCCGCAAGGCAGGCTTTTGATATAGCAAGATCCACAGTAACACTGCAAGGCGAGTGGAGTTGCAGTAGCTCTGTGACATTCTGCTTTATTAGATGTCAGTTTATAATTAAAAGTTTGAGTGGCAGAGCTCTGAGTACCCAGAAAAATGGTTTTGAGGATCTTAATTATTTCCAGCCATCTTTCCAGAGAGTATATGAGATTGTGAGATTTGACGTGGGGGGAGACATTTGGCATTGCCCAAACATTCCCTTTGAAAACTGCAGAAATGGGAAATTCTCTAGGGTTTAGAACCCAGGAGAAAGAAATTCATATTTTGAAATGCAATTGAGATCATCTCCTACTAGGGGAAGGAGTTTACGTGTTTGAAGCAATAGATACTAGAAGCAAAACAAAAGGAGTCAAATATCCTAGGGAAAGATATCAGTCTTGGCTATAAAGTTAATTAGAAAAAGAAAAGTACTTTTCCCTTCCAGTTATGCTTGTTATTACTGACACCATGGTATTCATTTTATGGAAATGCTTCATAGAAAAATCTAAATTTTATTTTAAAATGTTATGAGATTTTTTTCCCCCTCTTTGTGCAAACTAATACAACAATTATGGAACATCGGGAGTCATCAAATGCTTTTTTTTTTTTTTATCACCTATATGCCCAGAACAGAATTAATCAGAATCATCAAATGTCTTTCTCATAAGGGCTATTTATACGTCTGAAATTTGGCATTTCACAAGTTAGTAATAGAAATAAAAGGAATTTCTGGGGAATCAACTAACTCAGTGGTTAACCTTATTAGCAAATTACATAGAATAATGTTCACATGTACTTCATATTAATAGAATCAAAGCTTTTTGCAATTAAGATTGCTAACTTCAACATTACCACATTTTAAAGATCTAGTCAAGTTTAAATAATAAAATTATCAACAAGATTACAGTTGAATCTATGTCAAGGCTATTTTAGTGGATTAAAGTTAGGTTCATTACTTCCTGTTACCTAATATTGTTTAATATAGAGACTGATTAACTGATAGGACAGAAACAATGTAAAGAGAGATTACATATTCCAAAAGGCAGTAGATCTATTTGATGATTTGGAGTCTTTGCATCCTTGTTTTCTCGAAGGAAATAGTAGTAAGCAAAGAGAAAATATCCTCTTTTTTTTTTTTTGCCATCATATTAATAGCTGGCTGAAATTTCTGCAAACTCAGTTTGAAAGTCAAGTTCGGAAATTATTAAGCCATATTAGTTTCCAGCAACCTCAGACTGGCACATTTTTAGAACTGTCTGGTAATTCAAATGTGGGAGGTAAATTACAGATTTAAGTGAAGTACACGTGGTGAGTGGAGATGACTTTTTTACCTTGCAAGTTCTCCACTAATTAGATCCCAGGAGGTGAATGAGAGTTATTGTTGTTCTTCTAGGTTCAGCTTTAAACAAAGTGAGCCAGCAGAGTTAGTCACCTATGGGCATTCAGACAAGGTATTGTTTAGAATACCCTCCCTCATCAAAGAAAGAAAAGGAGAGAGAATATGTCATATAGGAGATAAACTAACTTTGGTTGACAAAATGTACTTTCAAAATGTTTTGTTTGTTACATCATCTCCTTCGAATCATCATCACCATTTTAGAATCATAAAGTTAAATAATATATTTTCTTTCAAAAATTCTGGCACAACCTTTCAAAATACTTTAACTTGAGAGTGAGTCCAAGTTATGCCATGTTTTGGAAAACAAGCTCTGAGAGTCTGAGGCGGCAGAATTATGAAAGCTGAAGAGACTGTTAAGCACGTTGACAGAGAGCCTCTCAGCTGCCTATTGGAGAACAATGTCCCTCATCAAGTCCTTATCCAAATTCTGTACTCTGCTAGCCAGCTTGGCTAAGTCCCTCTCATCAGGTTAATTAGTAATGTTGGGAAAAATAAAGGGCTATTGAAGAAATTACTTATCTCTGCAGTGTGTGTTTGAAAGACCAGATTGTGCTTTAAAATTCTTGGCGCAAAGCAGTACTGCTGTGTGCAATCCCCCACTCTTTTTTCTTTATCATTTTTTTCACTGTAATGCACAATATGTGTTTTTAATTTGTTTCCTTCAATTCCATAAAACAGCACTCAAGCCCTATTGGGATGAATTAAGCCTTTCCCTTCTTCCAGTTTTAACGATTACACGTGTTAGTGCATCCTCTAAAGGTAGTCAGCCTGTATATTGAAAAGAATCATTGTAATAGCACTTACGCTATGCTTAGTCAGTCATGTCCGACTCTTTGTGACCCCGTGGACTGTAGTCTGCCAGGTTCCTCTGTCCATGGGGATTCTCCAGGCAAGAATACTGGAGTGGGTTGCCATGCCCTCCTCCAGGGAATCTTCCCAACCTGGGGATTGAACCCAGGTCTCCCACATTGCAGGCAGATTCTTTGTCATCTGATCCACCAGGAAAGCCCAATAGCATTGTTATGTTAATGAATTCATTCAAGAACATCAGATCATGTACTATGAATCACTAATGGTTCTGGAAGTAAGAGTGAATGAAGCACAGTTCCCCTCTTTTGAGGGACTATTGAGGCAGTGCAACAAAGTTGTGCTACAATGAGGGATAATAGAGGACAGTTTAGTTGCTCAGTTGTGTCCGACTCTTTGCGACCCCATGAACCACAGCATGCCAGGCCTCCCTGTCCATCACCAACTGCCAGAGTCTACCCAAACCCATGTCTATTGAGTCGGTGATGCCATCCAACCATCTCATCCTCTGTTGTCCCATTCTCCTCCTGCCCTCAATCTTTCCCAGCATCAGGGTCTTTTCAAATGAGTCAGCTCTTCGAATCAGGTGGCCAAAATATTGCAGTTTCAGCTTCAACATGAGTCCTTCCAATGAATACCCAGGACTGATCTGCTTTAGGATGGACTGGCTGGATCTCCTTGCAGTCCAAGGGACTCTCAAGAGTCTTCTCCAACACCACAGTTCAAAAGCATCAATTCTTCGGCGCTCAGCTTTCTTTATAGGCCAGCTCTCACATCCATACATGACTACTGGAAAAACCATAGCCTTGACTAGACGGACCTTTGTTGGCAAAGTGATGTCTCTCTTTTTTAATATGCTGTCTAAGTCGGTCATAATTTTCCTTCCAAGGAGTAAGCGTCTTTTAATTTCATGGCTGCAATCACCATCTTCAGTGATTTTGGAGCCCCCAAAAATAAAGTTTGCCACTGTTTCCACTGTTTCCCCATCTATTTGCCATGAAGTGATGGGACCAGATGCCATGATCTTCGTGTTCTGAATGTTGAGCTTTAAGCCAACTTTTTCACTCTCCTCTTTCACTTTCATCAAGAGGCTCTTTAGTTCTTCTTCACTTTCTGCCATAAGGGTGGTGTCATCTGCATATCTGAGGTTATTGATATTTCTCCCAGCAATCTTGATTCCAGCTTGTGCTTCTTGCAGTCCAGCATTTCTCATGATGTACTCTGCATAGAAGTTAAATAAGTAGGGAGAAAATATACAGCCTTGACGTACTCCTTTTCCTATTTGGAACCAGTCTGTTGTTCCATGTCCAATTCTAACTGTTGCTCCCTAACCTACATACAGGTTTCTCAAGAGGCAGGTCAGGTGGTCTGGTATTCCCATCTCCTTCAGAATTTTCCACAGTTTCTTGTGATTCACACAGTCAAAGGCTTTGGCATAGTCAATAAAGCAGAAATAGATGTTTTCCTGAAGCTCTCTTGCTTTTTTGATGATCCAGCAGATGTTGGCAATTTATCTCTGGTTCCTCTGCCTTTTCTAAAACCAGCTTGAACATCTGGAAGTTCATGGTTCAAGTACTGTTGAAGCCTGGCTTGAAGAACTTTGAGCATTAGTTTACTAGCATGTGAGATGAGTGCAAATGTGCAGTAGTTTGAGCATTCTTTGGCATTGCCTTTCTTTGGGATTGGAATGAAAACTGACATTTTCCAGTCCTGTGGCCACTGCTGAGTTTTCCAAATTTGCTGGCATATTGAGTGCAGTACTTTCACAACATCGTCTTTTCAGATTTGAAATAGCTCAACTTGAATTCCATCACCTCCACTAGCTTTGTTCATAGTAATGCTTCCTAATGAAAGGTTGTTGTTGAATCACGTGAATACACTGGGATTCTTGGCCCCCAGAGGAGAAGAATTCAATCCGAGGCCAGAGACGAGGTTTGATCGCTCAGAGCTTTTGTGTAATAAAGTTTTATTAAAGTATAAAGGAGATAGAGAAAGCTTCTGACATAGGCATCAGAAGCGGGCAGAAAGAGTACCCCCCTGCTAGTCTTCAGCTGGATGTTATATAGTCACTAGCAGTCTGTTAATGAAAGAAAGGAATGTCTTAAACTTCAGAATGGCACCAGGCCCCTCACCCATAAGATGCATTTTGGGATAATCTTGGCACCAAATGGTTTATCCTGGGCCATAAAATGATTAACTTGAATCTTGAAGAAGGGCAGACCACCATACAAATAGTTTCATTTACATAGATTAGGGGAACAATATCTGAGTATAACATACTGGTTTGTCAAGTAGGTTCTGGGCCAAGAGGCGGAACCGACTTGGAGACAGAGTTTGGGGTAAAGGCATAGTACATTAGCATAGCTTAAGATGGACATTTCCATAAGAAAAAGGCATTGGTTATCTCTAGGCTTGAGAATAGCTAACTTCAGGAGAAACCAGGTGTCATTATGGCAACACAGTATTTTAAGAGAAACCTCCCTTTAAATTTGTATAGTGAAGGAAAAAATATTGCTAGTTTGTTTCCTCCTGCCGCTTAAGAGAGATAAAAATGTCTGACACTTGCAGGCTATTTCCTCCATTTGGAGACCCCTGGCCTTCCTGCCTGTTACCCTCTCATTTTCATCGACTCCAGTCCCCAGGTCCTGGTCTACAAAGACTGTGAAAAGTTTGTCCTTTCTTCCTCCTTGAGAATTCCAGACCCCTCTCTCCTTGGGGACCCCTAGATTTCCTATCAACCTGCTTAGGAAATGACTCTCTCACTAAGGCCCACTTGACTTCACATTCCTGGATGTCTGGCTCTAGGTGAGTGAGTGATCACACCATTGTGATTATTTTGGTCGTGAAGATCTTTTTTGTACAGTTCTTCTATGTATTCTTGCCACCTCTTCTTAATATCTTCTGCTATGCTAATACACTAATGGTAGACACTTACCTGTATTCATGTTAATATAATCCCCAGAGAAACCCAGAGAGACAGCTATTATTAGCCTCATTTTACAGTTGATGAAACTGAAGCAAAAGAGGTTAAGTAACTTGTCCAATGTCACATATCAGCAAGTAGTTGACCCAGTCAGCCTGGCACATGAGCTCCTTAATTTCTGCTCAGGAGGATATTGGTTCCACTTTGAACCCCATTATTTACTGCCTCCACTCTCCCTGCTCCCCACTCAGTATCAGCAACAAGCCATCCCCTGCGAGGCCCATAGTGGTACCTGTACTTTCATGACTTTTCTTGTCTGGCCTGGCTTTTGCCCCCCAACCCCCCTACCCTTTTCCTTTCTCCGGATTTATATGGCAAGAACTGGGTTGGCAGATTATAAGTATGGACAGCCACCTTATGATACCTTCCTGGTTGGGCTAAGATATGTAGATAATGCATGCCAGTAATAAAATATTCCTTTGACTTCCAGGTTTGAGCTTTCAAATAGTATTGAGTGCATTGTTTTGAAGGATCTTGAGTTCTGAGATAGTGACTGAAGAGGTTTATATTTGTAACATTCCTAACGGTGTATAAAGTGTAAACAGGGAAACAATATATTTACACTGACTTAGTTGTGGCTTTAAGCCTAGAATTCTTTTTAGGTCCACAGACATCCTTATGTAAGAGAAGCCAGGAACCAGTTATTCTTTAAATATACAATAATGATATACACATTGCTTTTCCTGGCTTTGGGCAGTTATTATTTGTTTTCTGGAAATGAGATGTGTGTATATTAATTCAGTAATAGAACAATTCCAAGAGTTATCTTAGAAACTAAATGGAACAGATAGTCTTTCAGTAGGTTGCCTTGATAGTGGAGGCAAGGTTTCTGATCATTGGCCCAGAGAGTGAGTAATAGAATGAGAAAGGAGTCTAGAAATTATTTAATTCCCCATTTTTCAAACTTCAAGTCAGTTGGGTACCTCTTGTTCAAGATTTAATAAACATACCCATGTTAACTAGCACTATATATTATTTAATGTTTCTCTTTAAATCAACTTCTTGTTTTTATTTAAATTGCATTAAACCGTAAATAAAACCAGTTTTGTATGCCATAAATAGAAATATAGATATAACTAAATCAATAAAGATAAATCAATATGTTAATTCTAGATAGTGACTTTGTCTTTGGAGACCTCAGAACTTAAGGCCTGCCCTCTCTTTCTTAAAAAAGGAGATTTGCTTTTATTATGGAGGTGTCAAATCTATACTAGCAACAAGCTGAGACTTTCTCCTTGACTTTAGAAAAGTTAAAAAGGGCATTGAAAAGCAAATAACTTTCTTACTAAGAGATTCAATATTATTTAGTGCTTTTTATAGCTCAGATGGTAAAGAATCTGCCTGCAATGCAGGAGATCTGAGTTCACTACTTGGGTCAGAAAGATCCCTTGGAGAAGGAAATGGCAGTCCACTCCAGTATTCTTGCCTGGAGAATCCCATGGACAGAGAACCCTGGTGAGCTACAGTTCTTGGGGTCACAAAGAGTCGGACACAACTAAGTGACTTAACACACACACCAACTCATTTACTACTTCCACCATTATAGATCCCAAAGCTTGGAAGACATTGACTTAGTTTAATCTCCTTAGTTTTTAAAGTGGAAAATCTAGATTTCACAAAGATGAATTATTGGGCAAGTCAGCCCTGGAACCTATCTCTTGATCCCCATTTTCCCCAAACACTTTCTCCCTGCAATTAAAACAACACAAAAGAGGGATGCTTTTTAGTGGTAACCTGTCAACTTAGGGCATGGTCTATCTGAACTCTCCTATACTTAGGTACCGATAATGCTTTTGGTGGAGAAGGCAATGGCACCCCACTCCAGTACTCTTGCCTGGAAAATCCCATGGAGGGTGGAGCCTGGTAGACTGCAGTCCATGGGGTTGCTAAGAGTCGGATACAACTGAGCAACTTCATTTTCACTTTTCACTTTCATGCATCGGAGAAGGAAATGGTGGCCCACTCCAGCGTTCTTGCCTGGAGAATCCCAGGGACAGGGGAGCTTGGTGGGCTGCCTTCTCTGGGGTCACACAGAGTCGGACACGACTGAAGTGACTTAGCAGCAGTAGCAGTAGCAATGCTTTTGGTAATGGAGTACTGTTGCTTTCCTGCCTTCTTTGGGTAGATTTTCTATTCCCTTTACATATCTGCTTGCTTATTTGTATATATTTATTCATATTTGAACACAACACAGTGTATGAATTTTGGAGGTTCTCAAAATTAAAAGACTGAATTCAACTCAACATCAGCAAATCAGCAATAACAGTAAGTGCAATTCTTGCTCCACTCTCACCCCTGCTACACTGCCTGTGATGAACAGCTGGAGTTTTACTACTACCCAGGGAATGGTTCATTTTGACCTTGTCAGAGTCTACCTGCTTGCTATTCCTAGTATGGTACCTCTTCTCATCAGAGAACTTGAAGCAATTATTATATTATGTTCTTTAAAACCTGGCTATTTCCCAGATGGCTCAGATGGTAAAGTGTCTGTCTGCCTGCAATGTGGGAGACCTGGGTTTGATCCCTGGGTCTGGAAGATCCCCTGGAGAAGGAAATGGCAACCCACTCCAGTACTCTTACCTGGAAGATTTCATGGATGGAGGAGCCTGGCAGGCTCAGTCCATGCGGTAGCAAAGAGTCAGACACAACTTCGCGACTTCACTTTCACTTTTCTTTCTTTAAAATTAAAACTAAAGTATGGCTTAGGGCCATACCAAAGCAATACACTGGGAGTTGGGGGAGAGGGCTAAGGCACATTATCATTTTCTCTGAGACATATTTCATCACATTTTTTAAAAGGAATTTTACACTTTACACCTCACTGTGAAAGAAAAGAGCAGCTGCCCAAAGAAAGCAGGTTTACAATCACAAAAAGCTTCTGAGTTTTAAGGGTCTGTTTTCTGAAAATAAGTATTATTCTTTTTGGGTCTTCCTGTTATCATTACCCTTATTCTTGTTTTTTTTTTTTTTTTTTAACACCAACACCTCTCTTTTATTTAGTGATATCTCTTGAAGTCCCTTCTATATCACTTCGTATAGAAATGCCTTTTCTTTTCTTGCCTAGTATCCTATAGTATGGATATGCCATAATTTATTTATAGTCCTCTATTTGTAGCTATCTTGTATTTTTACAGACTTGTACAGACATGCACTATTAAACCATTGATTCTGTAAATATTGTTGCACCTATGTAAGTTCCTTTGTGCTTTTGTCATTAGCATAAATTCCTAGAAGTCAAATTCCTGGATCAAGGAGTATATTCACATATAAAATTGAACAGATTTTGCTCAGTTTCCCTCTTAGAAGTGTACCAATTTTTATTTCCATCACAAGAGTGTGTATTTTCCTTGATCTTCAACCTCATATTTTTTGATCATTGCAAATCTTATAACAAAAATTTTCCCATAGTTTTAATTTGCATTTCTCTTACTGTAAGAGTTGTTTGAGCAACTCTCCACAGGTCTAATAGTTGTGGCCATTTCATTTTCTGTTAGTTATCTAAGTCTTGCCCTTTTATCCTTAGGTTCTTGGTCTTTCTCTATTGATTACCCAGAGAGCATATGTTAAGGAAAACAGCTTTGGGCCTGTTATATGAATTGCAATTATTTATTTTCCACTTTTGTGACTGGTATTTTCTTTTACTGGCCTTTTATTATTTTTGTTTGATGTAGCAACTTTTGACTTTTATCTGTTTGTATTTATTGTCTTTTTCTAAAGTCTGGGATTTCATCATTCTTAGAAAAACCTTCCCTGTATCATAAAAATAAATTCTCCCATGTTGTTTTCAGCATTTTATGGTTTCAATATTTACTATTAAAATTCTTATTTATCTAGAATCTATTTTGATATAAAGTGTGAGATATGGATCCAACTTTTTCCTTTTGATCCAGATTAGCATTCACTCTTTATCCAGTCATTTGTATTTTATTCACTAATATAGACTTCATTTGGAGAAGGAAATGGCAACCCACTCCAGTGTTCTTGCCTGGAGAATCCCAGGGACAGGGGAGCCTGGTGGGCCACCGTCTATGGGGTCACAGAGAGTCGGACACGACTGAAGCAACTTAGCAGCAGCAGCAGCAGCATAGACTTCGTTACATAAAACTACTATATGCATTCTAGCTATTGTCAAACTTCTTCTTCTTCACACTTTGTATTATATTTTACTATAAAAAGTTAACACAAACTTAGTGTTAAAACAATGTAAATTTATTATAATCTTACCTTTCTGGAGGTCAATTGTCTGATATGGGTGTCACTGACTAAAATCAAGATGTCCGCTGACATGCATTTTTTTAAAGCTGTAGGGGAGAATCCATTTCCTTGCTTTTTACAGTTGCAAGAGATTGCCTGAATTCCTTGGTTCATAGCCCTCCCCCTCGATCTTCAGAGCCAGCAATGACTGGTGGAGTCTTTCTCATATTGCATCACCCATACATAGCTCTTCTTTCTTCTCCTTCCACTTTCAAGGACCCTTGTGATTACACTGGGCTTCCCTGGTAGCTCATTTGGTGAAGAATCTGCCTGCAATTCAGGAAACCCTGGTTTGATTACTGGGTCAAGAAGATCTGCTGGAGAAGGGACAGGCTACCCAGTCCAGTACTCTTGGGCTTCCCTGGTGGCTCAGCTGGTAAAGAATCTGCCTGCAATGTGGGAGACCTGAGTTCGATCTGTCAGTTGGGAAGATCTCCTGGAGAAGGGAACAGCTACCCACCCCAGTATTCTGACCTGGAGAATTCCATGGACTGTATAGTCCACGGGGTCACAAAGAGTCAGACAGACATGACTGAACGAGTTTCACTTTCACTTGTGATTACATTGGGCTCACCAGGATAATCCAGGAAAGGCTCCCTATTTTAAGATGAATTGATTAGTAAATTTCTTTGCATGTGCAACCTTAATTCCCTTTGCCACTTAATGTAACAAAGTTACAATTTCAAGTGGTTGTCTGTGGGGGCACATTATTGTGCCTAATACAGTCCTTTCTTCAAAGTTATGTCTTTTTACATTTAAAAGTAAAATGTATCTTGAACAAAATATGGATTGTTGTAAGGAGATTATCAATTACATTTTAAAATTTATTAGTGTTTAGTAATCTTCTATGTGTTTTTGGTATTTGGATGTGAAGCTTACAGAGATATTAATCAACTGTTTAGTAGGTGGGTTTTATAAAGTTTGGTTTTGCTTTTCAATCCACTGCTCTTTCCTTCTCTCCCCCAGTCCTTTCTCTCCACATTTCCCCTGTATTTCCTTCTACTCAAAGCTTTTCCTATAATTACTGACAAAAGTCAACCTTAACACTTCCAATAGGAGCTTCAGATCCTGAGTTTTAGGGAGAAAAGGATATATTCTACTTATTCTACCTTAGACTTACTTTTTTTTTTGGATTTACTTTTAATTTGTTTTGGCCTAATCGAAAAAGATCCAGATTCTGAATTCAATCATTACATCAACAGATATTACAATTTGGCACCTACTGTGTGCAAATGTGTTTTCAAATAAGTTAAAATGTTTTATATATGGTTTCTGTTTTCGGAGAGGCAAGATGAAGCTATTAAACCAGCATAAGAGTAATGTAATAATACTGATTGACAAGACAGGAAATGTCACAGGCAGCACATGATCAATGATTAATGGGCAAATCAGTGGAACAGGAAATGAATGTAATGAGTTCAGAGAAAGGATAACTCTTTGTGTTGTGTGTACCCCACGCTCATATATTACCCACTACCACTTAATTAACTCCATCAAGCATACCCACAAAGCCACTGCAGTTCTCCGTATCGTCATTAACTTGTTCTTGCAGAAGGAAAAATCTTGGTGCCAGATGCAAGTAAGGTTATAAAATTCATGCTCAGTTTTAGAGGAATTATGACTATTTTCAGAAATCTGGGGCTCATAGGGTTATTTTCAGGAGGTGGTCAGCATTAAATGCTCATGGTGAGTGCTCAGCAAATATTTATTAAAATGAAATGATATGACTCAACTCTTTCTATTTCTCCCACTTTCCTAATTTTTTGCTATCTTAATTTTCTCATGACTCTGTCTTTACCATCTGAGCCACCGGGGAAGCCCACCTATGATTTTATCTTTGAGGGATTTTTCAAGTTATCTGTACAACTTAATTTAAAATCAGTGGTGGGTTTAATTTACATGGTGTTTTCTTGTTATTAAAGAGCATTAAATAAAATCCAGCCTTATATCATTTTAATTTAGATTTTCCTTCAAAGGACCACCACTTTCATTAATCTCAAATTATGAATGTCTGTATGGGATGGGTTCATTTGACTTTAATTATATAATTTTAGCTGCTGCTGCTGCTGCTGCTGCTAAATCGCTTCAGTCGTGTCCGACTCTGTGCGACCCCATAGACGGCAGCCCACCAGGCTCCCCCATCCCTGGGATTCTCCAGGCAAGAACACTGGAGTGGGTTGCCATTTCCTTCTCCAATGCATGAAAGTGAAAAGTGAAAGTGAAGTCGCTCAGTCGTGTCCGACCCTCAGTGACCACATGGATTGCAGCCTTCCCGGCTCCTCTGTCCATGGGATTTTCCAAGCAAGAGTACTGGAGTGGGGTGCCATTGCCTTCTCTGAATTTTAGCTTCTCCTAAGAAATTTAAAACTATAGAAGACTGTTTTTTAAAAAGGCTTTTTATTTTTTGGCCTTATTAGTTTAAGAAGAAAGGGTAGAGTTTTCAAAGCATAGACTTTGTTCATTAGTAATTATTTATATCCTGACTTATTCCCTGGTAATCATGTTTTTCCTAGATATGTATTGCTTTTAAAAGTTTTAATTGGACTGTTTTTGATACTGAAAAAGACTTTCCATAAAACAACCTGATTCTGTTGTATGACTCTTAATTTCTTGCCCTCCTAACATTGATATTTTCTTTATGTTGTTTATAATTGCATTTTATAACAACAGTGATAACTCAGTTTTGTATTTATGTATGTAATCTCTGCATAATCCTCACAACAGTCTTGCTGATATGAGTGACAGAGTGAGAAAATTCAGAGACAACTGGTGGTTAAATTGCAACTAAATCTCATGAAACCGTGGAGGTGAGTGTATTAATGATAAGATTTTTCTGTCTGTGCAATCTCTTCCGTCCTCATCACAACATGTCTCCACCTGATCCTTCACTCTGTTCTGTGTCTCTCTCTCCAGTGTTCTCATCTCAGTAAGATTAAACTACTTGACAATGGAAAGTGTTCTGGCTGGTAGCAGATAACTAGAAATTCTTTTATCTCCTGTCTCATATTATCATTAGCACCAATTATTCACTTTGTAGAGAACATTGTTTTCATGCACACATGTGTATTTTCATGCACACGTTTGCAAAGGAAGAAAGCAAGGGGCTAGGAGGAAGGCCTGGCTAGCTGCTTACCAAATCCTTTTTCCTCATCTTCCTGCTAGACTGTATCTTCCAGTCTCTTTTGTGATAGGTGCTTGTCAAGTAACAAAATGATAGAGGATGAGTGTTTGTGGGATTGCTGTGTGCCATTTCTAGGTTGGCCTCTTACCAGCCTCCTACATGTGATCCTCTATAATCTCTCCCTAGCAGACACCAGAGATTAACATCTGACGTGTGCCTGGCATTGAAGATGGTAAAGATACAGTATGGAAGGAGGCTGGGTCTCTGAATCACTGCTTGGAGGAGTCCTCTGCTTTTTTTTGTTTGTTTGTTTTTCTGTAAACAAAGACACACTTCTCTTGAGTTGAAGTATTTGGTCATTTTGTTACGGCAGCTAATATTAACTTAATGGGAACATTTGTGTCTGCCAAAATTAGGCTCCAATTTCTTCTTTTATAAAATGAAAGAATTTGCCATGCTGCCCTCCTTGCTCTTTCCCAAACACCGAACATTCAGGACTTACTGTTTCTTCGGCTTGAAAACTCTTTTCTCAGAAATTCACGTGACTTGCACCCTCCATCCTCAGTTCAGCCCAAATGTGACCTTATCAGTGAGGCCTCACTGGCCACTACGTAAAATGACATTTCCTCTCGTCCACTGCTCTTTTCCCCTCTTATCTTGCTCTACTTCCCTTTATAACACAATCACCAAACTTTTATTTATTTGGCATTCAGTAAAATATTTGTTGAAGAACTGTGTGAATGAAGAGCTCTCTCCAGGGTGCCAAACAGCTCTAAAAGATTGTATTCCTTAAATTTAAGAATTTATAATCTAAGGGGGAAAATAAAACAGATTAAAAGAAATCAATCTTAAATTCACAAAATGCATATAAACTTTGTCAACATTATATTGCCAAAAATGTGAGGGAAGGTAGGAGTTCTAGTAGTTACTGACCTCTGCATTTGGTCCAGTATCTTAAGGGCAGGACTGCATAACTAGCACGTACATATCTAAGCCCAGGAGGTGTGCAGGGGAGGTGTTTTGGGCCATTGGTCAGGGGTGGTCTGAACAGAGCTCGAACTTGTCTCTGGGTTGTTGACACACATGTCTGTGAGGCCCCACGTGCTGCTGGATGGACGTGGGATGTGGAGATGTGAAGAGAAGGGGGCGGCCGAGGGGTGGGGGTGGCAGCTTCCAGCTGCATCGTTGCTATGGAGCTGCCAGCCACTGGGCTCAAGTGATGTTGTCACTCTGTTCTACGCTCCGTGAATCTTTTTTTCCCCTTGGGGGAAAGGATGTCTTCATAACTTATGGATTTAATTAATTTTGCTTGAATCTTCAATTAAGGAAGTTGAATGATACACAGCTGAATGCAATATATTTACTGATTCTTCAAGCATTCATTCAGAAGGGCACCAATATGGTATCATCAATAAATATTTGCACTGCCACTGCAGATGTGGGCCTAATCAGAGTGCTACAGGGGAAAACAGAGATTAGACTCAGCCCCTATTTTTAATGCCCTTCCAGTTTTAGCAAAGATCTTTTATCACGAGAGCCATTTCGAGTATACTAAAATTAACCACCATGTGATTGTAGCATTTACAGTAACATCATGTTTGTGTCTGGCATCTGTGTTTATCTCCTTGTTAATTCCTCAACCTTACCATTTATTTTTCATGTTCACAAAGGTTAATTGACATCGACTACTGTTTACATGAGGAATTCCTGGGTGAGTCTTCGTGGTGGCCACTTTGCAGGGTTTCAGTTCAGTTGAGCAGGAATTTTGATAGTCAATCTACGAGGCTGTCTGGAAGCCTGGCACTTAATTGAAGTTGCACTGCCCCTGACTGGGCTGGACTGTTTAACAAGGGGGAAGTTTGATTTTTCTTGTCTCTCTTTGCTATGGCTTAATCCTGCATACGCTGACTCCCTCTTCAGGTTCTTAGAGGCACTTTCTCCCTTTGCTTAAACTTAAGTGGATGGAATAGTAATGATTTACTAGTGATGATCTGGGCTGAGGTAGGTCAGTAAGACTACAGTATATTTGCATACTGTTTTCAGTCAGTATACAAATTAGTATAATAGTGTTATTTCTCCATGTATCAATTCTGCAAAGTAGGCAGGGCATACATAATCCCCACTACACTAATGAGAGATCTGGGGCTGAGATCGCAGAGCTGGGTGATGGAGCAGCAACTGCAACCCTGGGTCTTCTGACTCCTGGTCCAGTGCTGTCCCCTGCTTGGACCCATTTCCTTTGGAGTGAGGATCAAGTGTGCCTGCTGTGGAAACGCCCCATGCTCTGTACAGCACGACATTGTAAAGCAATTCTCTACATACACCCCCACCCCATTCTGAGTGGTAACTGACTCCTGTATGTGTATGGGTTTCCCTGGTGGCTCAGAGGGTAAAGAATCTGCCTGCAATGTGGGACACTTGGGTTTGATCCTTGGGTCTGGAAGAGCCCCTGGAAAAGGGAATGGCAACCCACTCCAGTATTCTTGCCTGGAGAATTCCATGGACAGAGGAGCCGGCGGGCTACAGTCCCTGGGGTCACAAAGAGTCAGACAATTAATTCCTAGGCACTTTCCATACCTTGGATTTCTGTGGATGGTGCTTACACATTGTTCTCGTTTTCTTCCACTGGCTAGCCTTTCAGGGCTTGAAAATATTGTCACTTGCTGTTGTCACTTAAAGAATACAATGTATTTGCCTTACAGCAAAATAGAGAATGATAAAGAATTATATGTGTGTCTGTTACATTATCTTGTGAGTTTATAGCAATTATCACCTGCTGAAATTGATGTAAAAAGCTAGGTTGGGGGTAATTTAGCCTAATTGTTGCTAGTTTACCAGAGGTGGGGAAATCACATTAATGTTTTCTTATGTGAGTAAGTGTTTAGGGTTGAGATGTCTGTCTAGCATGGCACCGTCTGTTACCCTTTCATAAAATTACCTCCTTATTCTTTGTCATTTGCATCCAAAGAAATAAAACCATAAGTTTAGGAAAGGGGCTAATACCATCTGCCCTCCAGCTTCCTGTTCCATGTCCATAGGCTTAGTAATGGTGCTCAGTCAGCATCTTGGCTGAGACCTCCTGCAGACCCACGGCGTCTGCCCCTCCCTGTCTATGTAGAGCACCATCTGTGGTTGCTGGCCCCATGGCAGTGCCACATCTCTGGGGATGAGCAGACACCAGAAGCTTCTAAGCCTCTGGCCCTTCTGCCTGAGGTGGCCTGCCAGCTCCTAACAGGCGTATGCCTCAGTTTCACAGTATCTAAGGACCCCAGATGGGCCTAAGATGGACACGGGTACACTCCCTTCCCACACACGAACCTTTTCAGGTTCATGGAGGAAGCTGTGTGGCTTTGAAGCTCACTTTCTATAGCCCCTGACTGTCTTGATTATTAGAGATTTTCTGGAGGTTATTAGAGATTTTTGGGGGGAGATTATTAGAGACTTTCCAAGCAGCAAACATGGATTTACAAGGCAAAACTCATAGGTAGAATAATCTTGCCAAACTCAACAGCTGTGACACTGGGGCCTCATTCTACTTAAAATTCCTTTGCATCTGAGCATGAGTTGTGTGGAACTGCAGAACCCCACGTGGTCTCTGCCTGTATCAGCTCTACTTAGACATCTGCTGACCAGCACTTGCAGAAGCCGAATTCTTACCTAATGCTGTTTGCCAGGAGTCTTATAGCCAAAGCCTTTTAAATCAAAGGGAATCATCAGGGAGAACAAAAGGTAGTCTCCTGCCCTTAAGACACAAGCTCTAATGTTGTTCCATTAACTGCCTTAAGTATCTGAACGGTTTAAGCAACTGGGGTGCATTTGTCTCCCTGACTTTATCCTCATTAGGCAGGATGAGCATTAAAAAACATGCACACACATGCACACATGCACACACATGACAATCCATAGTCTGGTTCCTGTGTGGGTATAGTACATGTCACTATCATTCATTGAAGTATATGAGATCTCTGTTATGAAATGTTCTGTCTCCAAAAACAGATATTGCTTCTCTTTTAGAAAAAATATCCTTGGCTGGATCCCTGGAACTTTAATTAAAATCCTGGTTGCTCTTTAAAAAAACGTTATTGCATTTCTGACAGCTTGGATGTAGAACAGTGAGGCCAGGAATCAGAGCGCTTTGCTGGTGGGATGAGAGGGCCCATGAGGACAGATCAAAGGGTCACCCGGACTAGCCAGTCTGGTGGGTCTCAGGGGGAAAACCTGCCACTTGATGAGGGCCAGCCCACCTAGCCCTGAGACCCCAGTTTGTAGATGATTATTGGAAGCAGTCACACAGATTCTTTCATTTGTGTTCTTGACATTGTTTGGGCTGTTACAAACTAAAAAGATTATCATTAACAAGTTAGTTAATTCCTTTGTATATTTTTATGGATTGAATGTGCCTTTTCAAAATTCATACACTGAAGTCCCAGCCCTCAACATGATGGTATTTAGAGGTGGGACTCTTGACAAGTGATTAGGTTTAGATGAGCCATGAGGGTGGGACCCCCACGACAAGAATGGTGCCCTTGTACAAACAGGAAGTGACACCAGGATACAGCGAGAGAGTATCTACAAGCCCTGAAGGGGGTCTCTCACCAGGAACTGAACCTTTAGGCACCTTGATATCAGACTTCCCAGTCTCTGGATCTGTTGTTTAAGCCACCCCGTCTATGGTAGTTTGTTATGGAAGACTGAAACATGTATTTCAGTAAGCACTTAACTTATGTATTGAACTTATATATTTTGTTGTTCAGTCACTCAGTCATGTCCAACTCTTTGTGACCCCATGGACTGTAGCACGCCAGGCTTCCCTGTCCTTCACCATCTCCCGGAGTTTGTTCAGACTCTTGTTCATTGAGTTGGTGATGCCAACCAGCCATCTCATCTTCTGTCATCTCCTTCTCTTACTGCCTTCAATCTTTCCCAGCATCAGGGTCTTTTCCATTGAGTTGGCTCTTCGCATCAGGTGGCCAAAGTATTGGAGCTTCAGCTTCAGCATAAAGGACATAAGATGTCCCCCATTTTTTTTTTTTTTGAATTGGCTGTACCTTGAGGCTTCCAAGGTTTTAGTTCACTGACCAGGGATTGAACCCGGCCCCTTGGTAATGAAAGCCTGGAGTCCTAACCGTTGGACTGCCAAGGAATTCCTGAAGTATTATTTTCAAAACGCTTGAAAGCGTTAGACACTCAGTCATGTCTGACTCTTTGCGATCCCATGGACTGCAACACTTAATTTTCGTCTCCCCCACTGGACTGTGAGTCAAATGAGGGCAAGGAGCCACCTGTGTCTTGTCGATTGCCATGTCCCTGGCACCTAGCTGGGAATATGGGAGAGGCAGATGCTAAAAACGAACAAACTTGTGTAATGCCGTGGAGGCACATGGCGTACATACTAGGGAGAAGGCAGATGACTAAGACATTGCCTGTTTCCACAGGTGAATGGTATCTTGATGGTGATTCAACAGTTTTGGTTATTATAATGTGAATAATTATTTCTTGATGTATCAGGAATTTTTAAGATTTTTGATTCTCAGAATAACTTGATAAGGTCAGTATTTTTTCTTTTACAAAGGAGGAAGCAGTCTGAGGAAATTTAAATGGCTTACCTGAAGACCCACTGGGTAGAGAATCTTGTCTTCAAACTCAAGCCTGTGTCTCCAGCATTTCTGCAGTGCCACCACCTTTGAACATTGGTGTTATTCCTTCTCTTTGTGCATCAAGGACAAGCTTTTCTGATCTTCTTAACTAGAGAACTAGACGAGAGAGAAATCATTTAATTTTTAGTAGAATTGTTGCATGAAGAGATTTATATTTTAGTTGGTCACAGGAGCTTTGTCTTCAAAATACCTGCCAGGATGGTTTTCTTCCTGAGTGAATGCAGAGCAGTCAGGAGAGGAGGCCAGGTGAGCCCTCCCCGCTGAGCTATTCTTATTGTCACCGTGGGTGGGCTTGTGGAACAGAATGAGCTTGTGCTGAGGGAGGGGTGGGGCGGGCAGGCAGGCTGGCCATCTGAGGACGGTGTGGCTGTTCTCCTCCTACATCTCTGAGGAGTGGCCTGGACTCTCCTCCACCATCAGAAATTAGCAGCAGAACCTGGAGGAGCTGTTCTGGAAGGCGCAAGTCCACCCTTCCAGGTCCTCACACTCATTAGAAGGGAATTGGCCATAGTGGGGGATGGCACTGGGTGACAGCCTGGCTTCTGGCTGTGTGACCACTTTACCTGAAGGTTCCAGTAAGTCACTTACTAGGGGGTCCTCTGGGACTGGAGCTGAGGCAGTTGCTGGAGCAGAGGAAGGAGGGAGCCAGTGGATAGCGTGCTTGTTTCCACATTCTGAGTTCCTCAATGGTCCCCTGTGAAGAAGTAGAGAAGGAGACGTGTGCAATGCTGGTTTCCTAGCTCCTTATGCTAAAGCTTCACCCTCACAAAATTCGATTTGCTGAGTAGGTACTTTAAAGCAGTGAGCTGGTAGAAAGGAGAATTCTGAGTTCTGACCAGGCTTGCTGTTGTGTAGGTGCCAGTGTAGCATAGAACTGACTCCCTCAGAGAGGGTGCACATATGTTTTGGCAGAGAAATCACAGATTCAAAGCCCGCCCTGCCCTCTCATTCTACAGATAAGGAGATAGAGGCTCAGAGAGGTGATATGAATGAACCAGAATATCTGCTCTTTCTTTTGCCTGTAGCTTTGGCTTCCAGATCCATTCAGAACCTGTAGATCCAGGCTCTAGGGCACACCAATGCAGTGTGGGATGAACAGACACAGAGGGTAGGTTGGCTTGAGTGGCTCTGCAGCTTGAGTCACAGCAATGGATGGGATGCTCTCCTCTCAGTTACTAGAGGGCTGGTCACAGTCATGTTGAATCACCCTTACTCCTGTGTGGTGGAGGAAGGAACCAATCAGAATCACCTAGGGAGATTTTCCAAAATGCATGCGCAAACTCTGCTTGCCTCTCCTTGTCAAAAGTGCACCCAAAGGGAAAAAGAGGTGGTGGTGAGCCTAGGTGCTGATAAGTACTTTGGTTGTGCTCATCCCTTCCTGACACCCATTGTGGTACTGCCAGACAATGGTAAGCATCTTGAGGGGGGCCTTGTCTTAAGTGTCTGCAGCACCAGGTGGAGTGTCTCATTCACTACATATTTGTTGAATGGAAAGATGAAACAGATGGCATTGGAGAGATAAGGAAAACAAAACTCCTAGACAGAAAGGACTGGCCCTGGGATGTGAGGAGGCTGGAAAGTTGCTTGGTCAATACGTGTTTATTGAGCCTGGCCATCTTCAGCTGTCTTGCCATCGACCCTCTTATCAGTGTACATAAACACTGTTCTGCCCTTGACCTCAAGAGTTAAAATAATAAATAGCTTAATTGGTCCTCATTAATTCTACTTTGAATTTATTACAGATAAACATGGCCTTGAAAAGAAACACTCCCACGTTCAGCCCATGTGTTTTATGCCAAGCCTCTCAAAGGTGCACGGGTAGTAAAACAAATAAAACCGGCCTCCCACCTCCACCCTCCCATCAACAGCACATTTGCTATTGAGTCCAGGCAAATGGCCATTTGCAAGGTTGGATGAGTAGTTAAGCCACACAGGCACAATGTAATATGACAACATTCTTCATGGTAATATCGTCCTGCTCCTCATTACATTTGAATATAGATTGCCAGCATGCAACGCTTCCAACCTTGCTCTCTATGCGTGAGCTGAGGAGTTCTTCAGACAAGGTGAAGCCCACATGTGCTTCCCAGGAATTATTAGCCTATTTGTAAGCCAAAACAAAATCACAGCTATTGTCTCTAAGAACTTAATTTGCCAAAGCTCTTTTCTTCCCATCCTTAATTATGTATATATTTATAGACTTGAGCCACCTGCCTGCTCAATGCTCATGTATAACCGTATCTCTTATGTGGCACTTAATGGCTCAGGGCGCTTCCTTTATACTCTCTTTGCTTCAAACTCTATATTTAAATATCTGTACTCAGCTCGGCTTTTGAGTATTAAAACATTTTTCTCCCCTTCCTTGAAAAGCTGCAAACAAACCTTTTAGCATTTTATCTGGACCAAACAGTAGTGGTGTTACACAAGAAACGAGAACTCTGTAAGTAAATCTATGTGTTCATATGACTAAAGTGCATTATAAAAAGAAGCAATAAATCCAGTTTTCTACATAAAAGGAATTAGATTTTCCAGTTTACCTCTGCACTGGGGTTAATAAAATGTGCAACAAATAGCTGATGGAATGATCCATTTGAAGTTTGTAAAGGCATCTTGGGAAGCTGGCAGGAGTAGCCTTTTTATTTTTTCAGAGAAAGGGTGCCTGTTAATTTTTTGATTCAGTCTTGCTCCTGAATGACTGTTTTAAAATGAGCTACGAGACGGCTACCTGCCCATTTCTGCATGGCTGAGCAAATTCCCCCGTAAATCCAAGTTTCTCTTCATTTCCATCACTATACGTCTCCAAATTACAGAGAATTCATTCCTGAGCTGGAGAGGTGCCAGAAGTTTCTCATCTAGCTGTCTGTGGGCTGCCTTTTTCTTTCCCCTCTTTGAGGCTTTCTGATGCCTAGAGTGAGCTCAACTCAAAGGTTTCCAGCCTCACACTCGCCTCACATTCCCCCACAGTCACACCGAGCTCTGGGATTTGGAGGAATAACCGCGTGCCAGCATCCGATTCACAGGCTCCTTTTACCTGCAGGTGTTCCAGAAACTTCAAAATGCGTCTGGTAATGTATTTGCTCCTCTTAACATGCCACTTTGGCATGCATTATATGCAGCTGCTTATTATTTTTTTTTTTAAAATCTGTCTTCTGAATAACATGCATGCTAAATGTTAAAGGGGGCTTGGAGGACAGTGTAAGCTTAATTAATGCCTAGGTGTGTGTGTGTGTGTGTCCTTGTTAATGTAGGCATGTTGACATAAATATGTATTATTTATGGACACATTTGTCTGCAGACAGATTTCACTAAAGGGATCTCACTGAAAGCACTACTTTTTATGTACATCCAGGTTTTCTAATCAGATCTGTAAACATCTCACACAGCAGCAAGTAGAGGAAAAATACGTTTTTCATCCCTATGCAAATGGCATGCTTTAGGCACCTTTTTGAAAAACCCTCCTTTCTTTCTTAAAAAAAGGTAGTGTGTGTGTGTGTGTGTGGGCAGGGAGTGTTGGGTTTTTGAAAATTTGGAGAGTTGTCTTGCTGCTGCATGAAAATTTCTACCCCATGTTACCTGCCTTCTTAAAACTCAGTAATCACGGAGGGGAAGAGATGTGGTTCTGCTTCAGAGTAACCCCATGGGGATGCTGAGCTGCAGTGTTCAGCAGGCATTTTAGGTACTCTAAATACTGGTGCTGGAATAATAAGTAGATGGGGTAAATTTGCTATTGCCGAGTCCTGCTCTGTTTCCTGGCTTGTAGAAATCGCATTCACACTGTACATTTAGGATGTGCGTGTGTTTATTGAACTCTAGTAAAGCAGCATGAGAGTGTGGGCTCATAAATCACATCATTTCTTTGCCAGTACTGGGTGCTAGCTTCTAAAATTAAGAAATTATTAGCAATTAATAATACATTCAGCATCCCTTGTCTCATTGGGTGAGATTTACATCCTGGGGACTTGCTCTTCTAGTTATAGAGACAGATGATTTAAGGTTCAGACTTAATTGCTATTTCAAATCCTTTAGCTAGAAAGATGCTTGCAGTACTTTATTTAAAAGACTTGTTTTGAAAAATGTGTATGTATATTTCTCACTGTGGTGGTGAGCTAATTAGGACTGTAATGTGCTATGCATTTAAGATAAACAACTTCTCTTGAGTATTGCTCACTTGTAGAATAAGATTTGCTTTCTTGTCTTCATATTGTAATAATTCTTTTACTTTGCATTCTGTTCTTGCTTTTTGAGAGATCAATAATTACTAATTGTTGTGAAGATGAGAAAATAATGTAGCAACTCAGAATTCACAAACAAAAGTAGGTTGAATTAGCAGTTTTCTGAGAAATTAAATGAAGCGGATTTTCACAAGTGAGTTTCTAAGTGTGCAGTAGGTATTGATATTTGCAAATGGAAACAACTTAAATATAAACTTGTTAAATATAACAGGTTAGGATAGTGTTAATGCCATCTTGTTGTAGTTACTTACCATATATAAAATGAAGTAGTAAATAGGTTAATTATTTTATATTGGTTATTAATTACTTTTACTTCATGATATTGATTATAGAACAAATTAATTTTAACTTTGGTAAAATAGTTTACTGAATTGTAAAAGTGAAAAGGTATATTCTTGAAAATTAGTGTGAAAATCATTGTTACTTTTTAGTGTTTGAGATCTAATGTTTTATCACTTATAGATCTGTATACTTACAGAGGATTATATGTATTTCCAAAAATTTTGCATACATTTTAATACTTATTTTTATCAGCCATGTTCAATTCATAATTGCTCAAAACAGTACAGTAAAAATGCATTTCATTATGTACAAATGGTTCCTTGAAGGAACATATTATATTAGAAGCCATTAAAAACCGGTGTTGCCTATTAATGTTATACTCGTGTATTGTTCTGTGTGTAATTGATTTTAAGTACTATTCATTTCCAATATTTAAATACATCTAATATTGTGACCTGTTTGATGTAGAAATCTTATCTCTGTGAGTAACTTGATGAAGGTCTCAAATTGAATGTACAGGATGACTGAAGATTTAGTACTTTTTTTGTATGTATTGCAATATGCATTAATGTAATATACAAATATTAAGCTATGTAAAAACATTCATTGCATTCAACTGCAATACAAAACCCTTTCATCTTACTTTTGAAGTTGGTTATTTTGTTTGAAGTCAGTTTCATAGGCATAAAAAGAGGTTTTATTTTTCTGAGTTTGTGTGGCACTGTGTGGTAACAGGAAAACATACAATGCCATTTTGAAGGGAATATTATGTGTACCAAATAGAGGAAAGAATGCCACATTCACCATCTGTCTCTAATTATGATTTCCTACTCGCTTTTAGATGGATCATAGATCAGGTCTTTATTTTATAAAACAGATTTATCTTACCTATAATACCTAAAGTGAAGTAAAACACTTCCCTCATACAATAATTTCTCTGTTGTATGACTGAGACTGTCTTATGAAACATTTCATTTTTTAAGGTTCACATATAGAAAGAAGCTATAAAAATATAATTTGTGGACTGACCATGCAACATGGCTGAAACATCCATCCTTTAAGTAAGCATTTATTGAGCATCCCTTTGCCAAATCATAACCTGGCCTTGAGTAAGTGGGTGGGTGGGGGTGGGAGGTCTTAAGAAAGAGGAGATGCTTTCCTGCTCTTTTGTTATTACTAATTGGAGAATATTTTGCCCTACCTAGTTTCAAAATGTTTCCATTCTTAGAGTCTGAAGTAGAGAGGAATGATCACAGTTGGGGTGGATAGGGCAGACAAGCCAAGGAAACTGGAGAAGGTGAATTCTCAACCAAGTTTTTAAGGCAGTTATTAGCAGCAATTGAAAGAAAGGACAGAAATAGGCATTTTGCATGGATGGAAAAGAAATCTGAGAGGAAGCAAATCATGTCAGGAGGAAACAAAGGTGATATTATATGGGGAAGAGGGACCACACTGGGAGTAACAGCAATAGAAATTGAAAAAAAAATTACAGAGGTGGGTATGAAATATTTTAAATTACTCTTTACTAGCCTTAGTATGTCCTATGGAAAATTCTTTGAGCCAGTGGATATTTCTTCTATTTTATTCTGTCAAGCTCTATAAAACAGCATTTCAAAATCTATGCAATAATGTTAATATTTCTTGAACATTTACTCTGGGCCAGGTACTATGCTAATACTTTAAATGGAGGATCTCATATAGTCTTCATTGACTAATTAAAATATTCATCCTATATATGAAGAAATTGAGGTACTGAGAAGTTCTATAACTTGTCTAAGATTATACAAGGTCAGAAATGGGTGAGCTGCGATCTGAACCTAGACTCTGGAGCCCAGTCTTCTAACCACTGCATTTCAAAGCCCCTTCACTTCATCTTAGCTCCAGATCCAGACTGGTGTGACCAGTTGCTGACTAGATGTGTCATTTAGGTCCTTTGGTAACAAATGCTGAGACAGAATTACTGAGCAAGTATTTTACTGGAGGGTAAAGATAAAGAGGAAGGAAGCAGAGTTGTGCAGGGAAAGTCTTCAGACCACAGTGCAGACACAGCCTCATCCAATCCAGGAACGATCTCCAAAGGGAAGACTACCTATTAGAGGAACCCCACACTGGACAGAAATGGCCAGGCCGAGTACCCCTAACCTGCTCAGCCACTGACTGGAGATTCCCAGGAAGGAAGGGCATGGCCGTGTCTCAAAAGTTGAGGCCATTCCTGAATGTTCTGTTAGCTGGAGGCTGTCAGCTACCTGTGCTTCTTGTAGTTGAACAGCAAGTTCTTTTTTGAAGGGTGATCTGCGATGTGTACCTCCTTGGCTGCCAGGGTGATGTCTATACAGAATATACCATTGAAATTCAGGGTGAGGCAAGCTAGATACACAGGACAAAGAATTTAAGGAAGTGTTCACTTTCAGGGTCATGCAAATGCAGGGCATGGCTTAAGAGTGAGTGCCTCCTTAATTCTATACCCTATGTGCTTTGCTTGTCTCACCCTGGTCTTCCAAACCTCAAATTCAACACACTTAGAATTTTGCTCAGATCCTCCCCTCCAAAACATTCCCTTCCTTCAGGGAGATTCATGGGTCCATCTATCGCTAGTGTCTTATCTACCATCCAGTTCAGTCTCTCCACTGCCAGAGCATCATCTGAGTTAGATGCAACTCTGATTTATAATTCCAATGCTTAATACTGTTAATTGATTCTCTATAGCCTAGAGAATAAATCCCAAGCTCCTTGCTATGGCACAGAAGGACCCTGTAGAGTCTGATCTGATTTTGTGGACAGTGTGGACCCAGAGCTGGAGGAATTTCAGTACTCCAGCTAAGAAATAGCAGAAGTGTTGATTTGTATATATAGAAAGGTTGTATTTGATTTTAGGGTTGAAGGATGGGTAGGAATTTGTAGAGTTGAGAAACTATTTCATTATGGAAGAGGCAGAATGAGGTGATTTGGGGTGTTTAGGGGAATTCCAGCAACTTGGCTGGAATTTGGAAGATATATAAGCAGTTAATGGGAAATAGGCCTGGAAAAATCACTCAGAATCAAAGAACTGTAGCCACGGAGCTTAAGTTTTTCCCCTGGAGGTTTTGGAGCAGAAAAGTGACATGATGTAAATGATCTTGTATGAAAGTGATTATGGTCTTGGTGTCAACACTGCACCAGATGGAGAGCGGTCAGGAGTCAGGGAGATCAGTTAGAAGGGTCTTTTGCTATTCCAGGCAAGAGGAAGTGGATTCTTGAACTCAGTGTGTAAAGAATGGAAAAGATGTTGGAAAATATGAAGTAAAGGTGAACAGGACTCCAGGATTAATTAAAGGAAGGAGTTCAGGGAAGAGAGTACTTAAAGACAACTTAACAGTTTAAACTGGGTTCCAGGAGGCTAGTGTATGGCAGCCAGAAATGAACAGGGGAAAGCTTTTGTTAAGGGAAGACAACAAGGGTCCACTGGCTGTGTGCATGACGGACCTCCTCATTGATTCCCCCAAATAAATGACATACAAATCTTTTATTTTTGTCTCATCTCAGGCACTGCTTATTCTGCTTCTCAAGTTTTGACTAATATTTAATTCACTGCCTTAATTCCTTGAACAAAAGATTAAGGTATAGAAGACAGAAGTTGTGTTTATAGACACCAACCATTCTGATAGAACTTAGGTTCCTTTTTTCTAAATTCAACTGTGAAAATACCTATTTTGGACCCACACAGTTTCCAGCAGCCAGTCTGAGTGAATTATTTTTATTATGCCCTTTTTTTTTTTTTTTTAAAGAAGGTGTCTTGGTTTCATATACACCTGATCCTGGCCAGTAGGACCAGCCTATCTCACTGATGGTTTTTGTTCATGGGGGAGATAGAAGAGCTAACTTTGTCTCATGAAATGCAAACATCTCCTCATAGAGAAGACCTGAGCCACTGCCTCCCACAGGAACAGAGGTTATTGATTTTACATAAACAGAAAAAAAGATTAAATTTCTTTGCAAATAAAATTCACATAATATAGGATTATGATGCATAATTGAAAACCCAATTTTCAGTGAAAGGGAAATAATGGCAAAGACATAATGCTAAATAAGCTTTAGGTACAGAAATGATAGTAGGTTTTTTACGGATTTGCAGTGTAATGTGAGGAGCTCAAAGCAAATATTTAATTGCCCTTAAAACTGAACAACATAGTAAAATTTGCATATTCTTTCAGGCTTGCTTATTTTACTGTGTAGTGCAGGAAAATACTTGTGGTAATATTACATTATCATCTGTAGTGTACAAAAAAAGTAAACTTTTAAGAACTGATCAAATTAACCTCCAAAGGCTACTAAGTGGCATATACAGACAGACTAGTGACTAACAAACAGTGATAATCAAAGATAAGCTCTGGTAACGTGTTGTTTTGTGATGATAACATAGATCTGATGTCCATTCAAAACTAGGGCTACCAGACATAGAAATAAGGATTTATGTACTCTGACTTCTAGAATGTAACTCTATACGAGTAGAAATCCTCTCAGTTCCAAACGTAGATGTAGATATATATTTTCCTGATTGCGTTAAACAAGAAGTAATAAGGCTGCAGCATGAAAGGGAGGGATCTGTCTGTGTGGACTTGGGTGATTCTGTTCTGTACTCTCAACCCTCAGGGCAGCAGTCTGTACTGGGTAATATTTAATCTTCATGACAGGCTAAAGAGCTAAATACTATTAGTACTACTCATTTACCAGATGAGGAAACTATGACTAGAGAGGTTCAGTAACTTGTCCAAAGTCACAGCACACAAGTAGTGGGGAAGATTTGAACCCAGAGCCTGAACTCTCACACACTGCACTGGTTGTGGTGAGTGCGAACAGAGCAGTGACTGGCTGGCTTTTCTACCTGGAAGCCTCTTCTCTAAGCTCCTCTCTTTCTTGCAGCTCTTCTTATTTCCCTTGACTCCTTTCTGTATACATTAAAGAAGTATAGTTGTAAACTCAGGAACCAGTGCCAAACTTCATTTTCTGATGGACTGATAGTGAATTGCTCACTGAGATAAAAATATGTTGCTGCCATAGTCTTGTGATATATGTTGCTGTAGTGTGAGCGTCCATCTGCATATCCTCACCCAACTATGTCACTTTTCTTAAATGGGCTTTGTTGATGCTTGGAATTGGGGGACCTTAATTCTGCCTTCAATTTTGGTCCACACTGGAAAATTTGAGCTCACTCTTAATGGGAGAGGGCCAATTGCCACTATGTGATCACATGCAAGGGATTAAAAGTACATGAACATTCTAACTATGCAGAAGTCTGACGAAGGAAAGGTTAGGTGTGATACAGCCCCAGATACGCTCTATTTATTGACATCAATGACTCTGGGTTAGCCTCCTTATATTGACACATTTCATTCTGAAGACATGGTATAGTAAAATCAACACAAGCTTCAGAACCAGATATGCCTGAGTACAAATTGTCCCTCTGTCATGGGAGCAAGTCACATTAATATCTTTGAGGAATGGGGATAGTTTATATTGCTGTGAGGACAAAGTGGTGCAGGATCATTTCTGGCATAGAATAGATATTTAACATGTGTTTAGCTCATCAATAGGAGTAGACACATAAGCGGTTATAAGTACCTGACTTGGAGAAGGCAATGGCAACCCACTCCAGTACTCTTGCCTGGAAAATCCCACGGACGGAGGGGCCTGGTGGGCTGCAGTCCATGAGGTCGCTAGGAGTCAGACACGACTGAGCGGCTTCATTTTATTTTTTCACTTTCATGCATTGGAGAAGGAAATGGCAACCCACTCCAGTGTTCTTGCCTGGAGAATCCCAGGGATGGGGGAGCCTGGTGGGCTGCCATCTATGGGGTCGCACAGAGTTGGACACGACTGAAGCGACTTAGCAGCAGCAGCAGCAGGACTCAAACTTCCTAAGTGCAAATCTGAGCTCTGTCATTTAGCAGCTGAGTGACATGGGATAAGTACTTGATTTCTCTGTGCCTTTGTTTTCTGGTCTCTAAAATGGGAGTAATGAAAGCACCTTCCTCTTAGAATTGGGAGGAGGGATGCATGACTTGATCTAAATAAAACACTTAGAGCAGTGCCTCGCATGTAGGAAGCACTCCATGAGTGTTAAGCCCCCTCTTTATGAGCTTCAGTTCATTTCAACCTTGTTTCCTCTCAGAGCGAGGAGCCTGGCCATTCCTTACCAAGTAAACTTAAGTTTCTTGGTATCTAAGACCTACAAATATGTATTTTAAACCAGTGTCCACTGAATCACAGATATCATGCACCTAATCAGCCTACTGATTTCTTATACAGTCCACACTCACTGCTGGTGAAGGTCGCATACTGATTGTGAAGGAAATAATAGATTAGTACAGCCACCTTGAGATGCCAATCTGTAATATCATCAACATTTTAAATGCAGCTCTCTTGTGACCTCTCAGTGTTACTTCTAAGAATTTTCCTACAGATGGTCTCATATCATTGAGCAAAGGCATGTGGTAGAGTCATTGTTTTCAGCATTGTTTGTGATATTAAAAACCTATAAACACTAAATATATATCCAGAGAAAAAGTTTAAATAATTGATGGTATTTCCATGCAATGGAATACCACAGAGGAGATTTAACTGTTAGAGCCATGTAAGTGGATAGAAAAAGCTGTACAAACATACTTTTAGGAGGGGGAAAAATGCTTTTCAGAGGAAACCCTACCATAAGAATGATACTGTTTGTGTTAAAAATAGGCTAATGTATTTATATACATATTCATGTGCTTATTTAATCATAGAAGAAATTTCAAAATATATATGAGTAACTGTCAGTAGTGTTTGCCAATGAGAAGTACAAATGTGTATTGAGTGAATATCTTTACCTTTCACTGTTTGTGTACTATTTGAATTAACATAGGTGTGTATTGCTTTTGCAATTTAAAAAATAGTCAAGACAAACTCCTTTCTTTCCCCTACCACTAGATATTAGTTTTTAAAAGAGTAGTCCTTCATGCAAGTATAATCCTAAGCTTTGGTATAATATTTTTGAATTATTGAGCCAAATATCATCCTAAATTAAAATAGAATATGTATCAACTCACTGCCAAAGCTCCAATTTGCTCCCAGGGAGCAGAATACAAAATTACTAAGGAGATTTCCTAACATCAAGTCATAGGAGAGCCTTAAGTCCTGTGGCAAAAATTCCTGTTATTTGAAAGTTCATGCACTTAGCGAGTAAACATTAAATCAAAGAGCATTAGATGGGAGAAAGGAATGTTGAGTCAATAATGTTTCCTCAGGACTTGTTAAATTGAATGCTAAACATGGGGAAATGTTACACTGGGATTTTTTTTTTTTTTTTGCATTAAGGTTTTTCTGTATTTCTAAAGCTTCTTGCTCAGTCTTTTGCAAAATGCTATATAAAAGTTCCATTGCTTTTGGGTTTCGAGGGCAAAAGTAATTTGCATGCAGGGGTTAATCAAGATTCCTTGCTCTTTGTACTTTTAAAAGTGCTGGCACATACATTGTCTCCTCTGATACTCACAAATGAGATATTTAAGACAAGTACTATAAAGCTCATTTTCTACATGAGGATATGAGGTTTGGAGAGGTTAAATGAGAAGCTGAAGCCAGTCAGTGTGGACCTGAACACACAAGGACCCTTGGTTGTATCTTGGGTATTCTTGCCACCACTGCCAAGAGCAGAGCTGTGAAGCAGAATTACTCCTACGGTTGTGAAGTTGGTTTAGTGTTTTTGTGAAATCACTGCTCTTCTGACTCTGGAAGACCTAGGAATGCCCAGTTGAACTCCACCCCCCACATTGTGAATTATAAATGTGCTCATTTGAATGATTAAGGGACATTAATAAAATCCAGATGGATCCAGGTTCCCATTTTGACTCTACTTCTTACTAACTATGTACTAGCTATTGTTCCCTCATCTATCAAAATAGGAATAATGGTAGTATTAATCTTCCAGGGCTGCTATTAAGAGTTTAAATAAAATAATGTATGATGAGTGCCTGACAGAGTGCATGAAGCATAGCAAAGGGTCAATACATACAACTACAATAATAATTATTAATAATATTATAAATAAGTCAGAGTCCTGGTCAGTGCAGCAGGCATGGCTCTGATAGAGGCACAGCTTTTGTCCACCTGGAGGTGACTGCAGGAGCTACATCCCAGAGTGGGCACTGATCAGTTTCTTTCCTTTTGAAAGAGACCTTCTTGAAACTGCAAAGAACTAAGCAAGAGCAAAAAAGTTGCCTAAAACCACTGAGCCTCAGTGCTCAGGAAGGGGCTTGATCTAAAGAGACTACCCCTAGATTGAAACAGGGTCCATCAGTTTATGATCCACAGTGAGATAAGGCAGGTAAAAAGACCCAGTCATCCAGGGCTTTAACAAAAGGATAGTCACTTCTCCTAAAAGAGCATTCTTGCCCTGGGATTTTGTCTTCAGTCTTTTAAATTTCAACTTCTTAAATCAGATTTTAGGGGAAATCCAGAAAGCCAGAACTCAGAATCCACACAATGAATGATAAAGGAATCTATTTGCTGTTTAGCTTAAAAGTACTTTACTAAATCTTCTTTTGAATTTTTAAAAACTTATTTTTCTTTATTATGCAATAAATTTATACTTACTGCAGAAAATATGCAGAATCAAAGCATAAGGGAAAAAAGTCCTTAGAAGCATTATTCATATTTATTTTGGTATGTAGTTATTGAAACTTTTATAAGTAAGTATATTTATTTTTATAAAAACTGTAGAGCACTAAAGAAATAATTTATGGCCTTTCAAATCCTAACAGAATATTCACATATTTCCATGTCTGTACGTGTTTTTTCTATGGCTTCATTTTCAATGGTTGCTTAGTATTCTTTTGGGTATTTCATTATTTAGCTAATATTTAGATATTTCATTATTTACCTAATCTTCTAATGTTGAATACTTAGGGGTTTTCCTTCCTACAAGAAAAATTTTCTTGAAAAATCATTATATAAATCTTTAATTATTATTAAAAAAATAAATTCCTTTAAGTGGAGTTTCTAGGTTTAAGTGTAAATGCATATTTAAGGATTTGGTATCAAATTATCTGCCAGATAAATTTTATCATATTAGTACAAGAGAACATCTAAATCAATGACTATTTAAGTAAACATAACTTCTATTCATTTATTGTAAAATAATACAGTAATGATTAAGGAACATCTAATAAAATCCAGATGGATCCAGGTTCCCATTTTGACTCTACCCCTTACTAGCTACTTCATAGCTATTATTCCCTTTACACTAGCCTGTATTGTTGTTCCAATAATAGAGTACTTTCTATTAATACCAATATCTCATTTTGGTTTTATACTCTAAACTTAATATATCCAAAAACTAGTGTGCTAATTGTACTTGAGAGGTTGGTTATGATATCAGTATAATATCATTAGCTTTTGAAAGAAATGTTGTAACAGAAAATGTTGAAATAATTTGGAGGAAAACTTACTACAAGCAAACTTACACTGGAGCTAATTAATTCCACCCACATATTCTTTTTAAGGTGTGAGAATAAGACAATCAAGGGTGTATAAACCCTTCCACTGTGGTTATCATCCCTCAGTGTTCTCTAGGGCTGAAAGTAACCCTGCCTGATCTTTTCTGTACTATGCTAGGATTCACAGTAGAAATGTGAAGATTGGAAACTTTTCAGTAGGAATTTCTCTTGATGACACCAGCCTTGCTGGCAGAGTAATTCCTGCTGGAAAGAAAGCATCTGCATTAATGGTCTAATAAACTGAGTTAGTGTTTCAGCTTGGCAAAGGATTAATTAAGGGAAGAGAAACTAACATTTATTTGGGTTCTTTATTTGACAGCCCCTTTATTATTACATTATTGCAATTAATATTCCCTATAAACCTATGAGGTAGGCATTACCAGGGGCATTTTACAATGAAGGAACTGAAACTCAGTCAACAAAATGTCTTGCCTAAGGCCACAGAGCTGGTGAATTGGCAAAGGTGGAATTTGAGCCTAGATTCCCTGCTTCTGGAGCCTGTGTTTATACCGTTCCTTCTCACCAGCTACACAGCATGCCTGACTGTTCCTCTTCTAGAATATTCATTGTAAACATGAATACACTTTTGAACAACTAAACTGCAGTTTCCCTCTTAAACATCAGTGTGTTAGGCAGACTTAGAGACTCAGTCCACTTATAAATGCTGTGTCAGTTAAGGTAATTTTGTAGGCCAGAAACAGGAAGTTCAGTATCTTGTCTAACAAGATATCCTGGGACAGAGGGGCTCTGGGTTTTTTCAGGGGCTCAGTAATTATGTTCAGTGGGAGAAGAGAACACTGTTGCTTTCTAGAAAATTTTATTTTTATATAACCACCATCTACAAATGAACATATTTTTTCAGTGTGGTCCCCAAAATCCTTCTCGTTTCCATCACTTTGCTCTAATAGGATTTTGTATTTTTATTCTTTACCCAAATATTTAACTATTCTAACTCTTCTGCACCTTCTTGAGACAGCTTCTAAGAATGAGAAAGTAAAATTTTGCCGGAAATTTTAAACAATGCCTGTGTACTAGACTTAGCACAATTTTTTTGCTTAAAAAAATCAGCGTTGTCTTATTGAGAAGCATTAAGTAAAAGAAACCTGTATTTTCTATCATGAATGAATACTCTGATTATCTCACTGCAGAAAGGGCAAGTGTTTTTTTTTTTTTAATATTCAGGCTTGAATTAGCAGAATTGAAACAGAAATTGAAGTAATGGGATATCCATCAATTGCCAAAATAATTAGTTCAATAAAATAGTTTGTTGATTCAAGGGGGAAAGCTAGTTTAATAATGTTTAAATTGATTTGACTTAGTTCAATGAATTATCAAGAACCTACAATATACTAAAATAGAATAAGTAATATATACCATCAAAAGTCTTACAACCTGGTAGAAGAGTACATTCAGTTCAATTCAGTTCAGTCGCTCAGTCGTGTCCAACTCTGTGACCCCATGGACTGCAGTATGCCAGGCCTCCCTGTCCATCACCAACTCCTGGAGTTTACTCAAACTCATGTCCATCGAGTCAGTGATACCATCCAACCATCTCATCCTCTGTCGTCCCCTTCTCCTCCTGCCTTCAATCTTTCCCAGCATCAGGGTCTTTTCAAATGAGTCAGTTCTTTGCATCAGGTGGCCAAAGTACTAGAGTTTCAGCTTCAGCATCAGTCCTTCCAATGAATATTCAGGATTGATTTCCTTTAGGATGGACTGGTTGGATCTCCTCGCAGTCCAAGGGACTCTCAAGAGAGGAGTACATTACCAATACAGAAAAATCATCTATGGTAAACCACTACATGAGATACAGCAAAGGTATATAATAATTTTAACAACAGTAATAATGTATTGAGCACTTACTGTGTTCTAGCATATGCTTTTGTTATACTTTACATGTATTAACTCATTTAATTCTCAAAACAAACTTACAAGAGAAATTTTTTTACTATCCCCATTTACAGATGAAAAAACAGAGCTAATAGGGAAGGATAAAGAGAGTCTCATGGAGATGCATTTAATTTTGCCCAATGAGGTGTGGGGTTCATTTTTGGGGGGAAAGATATGGAGAAAAGGTGACCTTTCAACTAAGATTGAGGGACGAGGCCTAGATAAAAAGGCCCTGTTGCTGTTGTTTTGTGGCTCAGTTGTGTCTGACTCTTTGCAGCCCCATGGACTGTAGTCTGCTAGGCTCCTCTGTCCATGGGATTTCCCAGGCAAAAATACTGGCGTGAATTGCCATTTCCTTCTCCAGGGAGTCTTCTCAGACCGGGGATTGAACCCGTGTCTCTTGCATTGGCAGGAAGATTTTTTACCTCTGAGCCACCAGGGAAGCCCACCTTAGAATACTACTCACTGGTAAAAAGAGACGAACTATTGACATACACAATTTGATTCATCTCTAAAGAATTATGCTGAGTGAGAAAAACTAATATCAAACATGTACACACTATATGATTCCACTTATATAGTGTTATTTTTTTAAAAACCCTTTTTACTTTGTATTGGAGTATTGCCAGTTAACAACGTTATGATAGTTTCAGGTGAACAGTGAAGGGTTTCAGCCATACATATACATGTATCCGTTCTCCCCCTGACTCCTCTCCCATTCAGGCTGCTATGTACTCTACCACATGGAGCAGAGTTCCACGTGCTTATATAGCATTCTTAAAATGACAAAATCATAGAGATGGAGACCAGAAGTTAGAGATACAAAAGAATCAAAGAAGTTAGTGGTTATCAGAAGTTAGAGAATAGGGAAGAAGGTGGGTGTAGTTATACAATGGTAGCGTGTGGGATCCCTATATGGAACTGAATGGTATTTTATCTGTGGTGGCAATTACTCAAACATGTACATGGGTTAAAATTACAAAGAACTAAATATACACACATACACACAGTGCATATAAAATATAATTACGGAAGATAGATTGTATCAGTGTCAATTTCCCTACTGTGATATTTAGTTATGCAAGATGTTATCTTTGGGAGAAACTAAATAAAGAGTATATAAGATCTCCCTGTATTATTTCTTACAACTGCATGTGAATCTACAATTATGTAATAATAAAAAAGTTAAACGAATAAGCAAAATGGAAAGACACTGTATGAAGTTGTTGGAAGGGTGGTTTGGTTCTTATAAGCATGTGTTCTCAGAGTTGGTGGGTAGGGCTGGTACCAGGTCTGTATCCATGATCAGTGTTTGAGGACCGCGGGAAGATCAGGAGACTTGGTTGAAAGGTGGAAGGTATGCTGTAGATATGTCATCATGGAAGATCTGGGAGGAAGGGAATGGAATAAAGTGGAGGTCAACTGTGAGAAATCAAAGTGCAAGCGGGTGAAATGAGATGATTCTGCAGCTGAGTCTAGAGCTGAGGAGAGCCTGCAGCGACCTTCCTTTTCATAAGGCCTGGAACTGGCAGGGCCCCTCCTTCCGAGAGACGGAGCGAGACCTGACACAGACCATTTGTCTGACTTAGTCCCAGGCTTCCACCCATTCTTTTCACTAAATTGTCCAATTGGAAGGCATTGATCAAAGTGATCAAATGTCTGGGTTCATGTGGGCGTAACATAAACACATGACCAGCTTTTAGGAAAAAGGAAAAAATGTATTTTTTCTTACATGAATGTTCTGATTTCCTGGTTGATTTGTATAATTCCTACAAATGTAGCTAAAAAGTTAAATTCCTAAAGGATAGTCAGAAACATCAAATAAGGACCTTTTAAAATTATATTAATAACACTGACACCTAGCAACCTAAATTTGAATTTTTTCTAGTGTGTTTTTGAATGCTTCAGCAGTGTCATCTTTATAGATCATCAATCCATCAGTTTTGCTATTGTAACATTCATGAAAAAGAATACTCCTGGAATAAATGGGTGATTACAGGTGTAAGGTAGGGAAAATACATGGTGAATCTGTAGTATCAGATATCTTAGTCAGTTCTCTTCCTGATCTCAATCTACATTACAAAGTTACAGTAGTCACAACAGTGTGGTAACAACATAAAAACAGACACATAGATCAGTGAAACAGAATAGAGAGCCCAGAAATAAACTCATGCATATATGGTCAGTTAATTTTCAATAAGTATGCTAAGACTACACAATGGGGAAAGAATAAACTCTTCAATAAATGGTGTTGGGAAAACTGAATATTCACATGCCATGGAATGAAATTGGACTCCTGTCTTACACTATACACAAAATCTGCTCAAAATGGATTAAAGACTTGAATGTAAGACCTGATACCATGAAATTCCTAGACGAGAACCTAAGATAAGTTTTTTGATATCACTAGACCATTCAGGTTTGACCTAAATCAAAACCCTTATAATTATACAAAGTGAAGTCACTCAGTCGTGTCTGACTCTTTGCAACCCCATGGACTGTAGCCTACCAGGCACCTCCATCCATGGGATTTTCCAGGCAAGAATACTGGAGTGGGGTGCCACTGCCTTCTCAGTAATCTTTAGGGTTATGCAAATCAGAACTGCCATAAGGTATTACCTCACACCTGTTTGCCTATCATCAAAAAGACAAGAATACTGGAGTGGGTTGCCATTTCCTTCTCCAGGAGATCTTCCCGACCCAGGGATTGAACCCAGGTCTCCTGCATTGTAGGCAGACGCTTTACCATCTAAGCCACCAGGGAAGTCTATTGGTAGGTAAGGGATTAGATCTGATAGAATGCCTGAAGAATTATGAAGGTTTGTGACATTGTACAGGAGGAAGTGATCAAGACCATTCCCAAGGAAAAGAAATGCAAAAAGGCAAAATGTTTGTCTGAGAAGGCTTTACAAATAGCTGAGTAAAGAAGAGAAGCTAAAGGCAAAGGAGAAAATGAAAGATATAACTATTTGAATGTAGAGTGCTGAAGAATAGCAAGGAGAGATAAGAAAGCCTTCCTCACAGATCAGTGCAAAGGAATAGAGGAAAACAACAGAATGGGAAAGACTAAAGATCTCTTCAAGAAAATTAGAGATACCAAGGGAACATTTCATGCAAAGATGGGCACAAGAAAGGACAGAAATTGTATGGACCTAACAGAAGCAGAAGATATTAAGAAGAGGTGGCAAGAACACACAGAAGAACTGTACAAAAAAGATCTTCATGACCCAGAAAACCTCGATGGTGTGATCATTACCTAGAGTCAGACATTCTGGAATGTGAAGCCAACAAAAGCAGAAATAAGTAAGATTACATCAAACTAAAAAAATTCTGCACAGCAAAAGAGACAGTAAACAAAATGAAAAAAAAAAACCAGCCTATTGATCAAGGAAAATACTTATAATTGATGTATTCAATAAGGGGTTAATATATTAAAAATATAAGGAACCTGTAGATCTCTAGCTGAAACCCAAATAAATGGACAAAGGCTCTGAATAGACATTATTCCAAAGAAGGTATGCAAATTGCCAAGAGGTGTGTGAAAAGGTGCTCTACATCAGTAATCTTTGCTGCTGCTGCTAAGTCGCTTCAGTCGTGTCCGACTCTGTGTGACCCCATAGACGGCAGCCCACCAGGCTCCTCTGTCCCTGGGATCTCCAGGCAAGAACACTGGAGTGGGTTTCCATTTCCTTCTCCAGTGCATGAAAGTGAAAAGTGTAAGTGAAGTTGCTCAGTCGTGTCTGACTCTTAGCGACCCCATGGACTGCAGCCTACCAGGCTCCTCCATCCATGGGATTTTCCAGGCAAGAGTACTGGAGTGGGGTGCCACTGCCTTCTCAGTAATCTTTAGAGTTATGCAAATCAGAACTGCCATAAGGTATTACCTCACACCTGTTTGCCTATTATCAAAAAGACAAGATGTAATAAGTGTTGGTGAGGATGTAGAGAACAAGGAGCACTTGTGCAGCGTTGGTGGGAGTATACATTGGTGCAGCCACTATGAAGAACAGTATAGAAGTTCTTAAAACAATCAAAAATAGAACTACCATATGATCTTGTAATCCCACTTCTGGGTATTTATCCAGAGGAAATGAAATCAGGATCTTGAAGAGATGTCTGTACTCCCATGTTCATTGGAACACTGTTCACAATAGCTAAGATATGGAAACAACCTAAGTGTCTGTTGATAGATGAGTAAAGAAGATTATATATGTATATATATAAAATAATATATATGAATCCTGGAGGAAGGCATGGCAACTCACTTCAGTATTCTTGCCCGGAGAATCCTGTGGACAGAGGAGCCTGGCGGGCTACAGTCCATAGAGGCCAAAGAGTTGGACATGACTGAAGCGACTTAGCATACAAGCATATATATATTATATATGAATATTATTCAGCCATGAGAAAGAAGGAAATTCTTCCATTTGTGACAACATGGATGGATCTTGAGGGCATTATGCTAAGTGAAGTCAGTCAGACAGCGAAAGACGAACACTGTATGGTATTATGTGTAGGATCTAAAAAAAAAGTTCAACTCAAAGAAACAAATGCAAATGGCAGAATGGTGATTGCCAGGGGCTGAGGAGTGGGAGTATTGGGGAGAAATTGGTCAAGGAATACAAACTGTTATAAGATGCATAAGTTTTGAGGATCTTATGTACAGAATGGTGACTATAGTTAATAATAATGTGTTTTATAAGAGAGTGGGTCTTAAACATTTTCATGTGAGTGTGTTAAGTGAAGAATGTGTTAATTAATTTGATTATGAGAATCTTTTCACAATTATTGTGCCAAATTATCACATTATACACTTTAAAGTTTTACAGTTTTCTTTTTCAATTATACTTCAGTAAATCTGGGAAAAAAATAAAGGCAGTGGTCAAAACCTAAGGGAGTCATTAAACACACACACACACACACACACACACACACAAGATAGCTTGAAGGGGCACCCTTTGGCAAAGTTTGGGACAATTTAAGCATCATAAAAAGACCACAAATGGATTATAACTCAATTAGTAAAATTTTAAACAGTCTATGGGTTCATAGTGATACTAAAAATAAAGGCAGGAGGAGTGAGCAAAACTGTTCTTAGAAGAATGTAAGCCTATGAATGCAGAATTATTTTTTCTAAGAATACAGACGAAATAATGGCGTTAAGCAATCCCTATTTTGAAATTCATAATAAATTAGGCAAAGGTCACCAATGGGTGCTAAAATCATTTTGGAGATAAAGAACATTCTTATAATCTTAAGATATCACCCCAAAAAGGAAAATACACCTGTATAATGAAGTGATCCAGAGGATATCACCTTACCAGCTGTCATTATCCCTGTCATTATGTGCTTCCTCATGTGTAAGAGAATACAGTATCACCTACCAGTACCTTTGATAAAAATGTTAATTAGGAATATAATCAGAAAGAAACAGTCTGAAAAATGAAGAAATCCATTTATAAGACAAGTGGCTGGTGTTTGTATAAAAGTCAGTGTCTTGAAAAACAGACAAACAAAAGGCTTTGGGGCTATTATAGTTGTAAAAAGTCTAAAGAGAAACACAGCCTCCTAATATAGTTTATGAATATTGGTTGGATGCTAGATTCTCTTCCCCACTACCCATCTTGAGCAAAGACTGTAAAAGACATTTTAGAGACAACTGGAGAAATTTAAATAAGGACTGTATTCAAGATAATATTCTTGAATTAATATGATATTTTTTTAAAGCCGCGATACTGCACTGTGGTCCTCGTTATCCGAGGGTTCCACATCTGTGGATGCAGGACCGACTTCAATACACCATTTTATTTAAGGAACTTGAGCATCAGCAGATTTTGGAATCCGCTGTGGTCCTGGAACCAATTCCATGCTGATACGGAGCGACAAACTGTATTGTGGTCATGTAAGAGATACCCTTGTTTCTAGAATATACATGTGAAAGTATTCAGAGATGAAGCATCATAATATCTACAATGAACTTTCAGATAACTAAATTTTCTGGGAACTTATGATCTGATACAACTGGCTTCGATCTTTAACTCAGTGTTTATTAATTTGGAATTTCCCATTTCTCAAAGTTATGACAGTTCATTTAACATCCCTCTGTGGCAGTTTGAACTTTGCCTCCATTTCATCAGCTTTTTGGTTTCTTTTCATCTTTGTACCTTCTCAGCAATGATGAAGCAAATGCCTGGATTTGTATTAATCTCGTGTGTCCTTCAGGATCCTCCACCTGCATCTCAGTCAGTGGGTGTAGATTAGCATATAAGCCTGCATGATCCTTACCATTTTTTAGATTCTTGTGACAATTTTGCAGAAGGAATTTGTGTTTTCCTGGATTCCATCTAACCTTTGTCTGAAACTGAATCTAGACCACTAGTTTCTGAGAGAATAATCATTTAGAAAAAAGTCCGGGACCTCTGTATCACCACTGAAAACCCCTTTTGTGAACTAGTTCTTTAGATTATCATTATTCATGCAGACATATCGTTATTCATATAGATGAGGTATATAAAGATTTCACATACTTTTATCAAGATTTGACTCCCCCGCTTTCCATGAACTCCATCTCCTTTGTATGGCAGCTGGAGTCAACTGTGTTGTGTGTTGTCCTCCAAATGGAACTTCACCAAAACCTGGTGAGGCTGGCAAGACAGGGGCCACCCTCTTTTCATGATGGGGCGATGGAGACTGGGGAGGAGAATGTGTCACACAGGTAGTTCATGCTTGAGTGATGAGAACAGGCTGGGCCTCCTGGTTCTTTGGGGTTTTTCCCTCCTTTACACGCGTCCTCTTGGCAATGCCCCAAGCCTATGCTCCTTGCCATGTCTGCAGTGGCATTTTCTTCTGTCTACCTCAGGGGTCTCCAACCTCTGGGCCGTGGACCAGCACCTCTTGTCAATGTTAAATTAGAAATAAAGTGCCCAATAAATGTAGTGTGCTTGAATCATTGCAAAACCGTCCCCCATCCAGTCCATGGGAAGATTGTCCACGAAACTGGTCCTTAATGCTAAAAAAGGTGGGGAGCGCTGCTCTACTTCACTGTCTTCTTTCTTTGCACAACTACAAAATAGTGAGAGCAAATGTGTCACCCCTGGATGGGCTCACTGACGAGGTGGGAGTGGCAGCGTAGCCTCTTGTGAACCCTTAAAGTAGGAGGATGAGATTGAAGCTGCTAAAAGATATCTGCTCTCTGTCAAGTGTTAAGTTCATGAAACTGTATTTTAGGAGATAGGATTTGACCTTGGATGGGTCACATCCTGAAAGATGTTTTAAAGTTATCTTCCTTGTTATCAACTGTTGGTTGATATACATTTGTTTTCATCAGAACTGTGATGATATTTGTTTAGTATGCATCTGTACAGTGAAATCGGTTGTTACAATATTGAAATACTACTATAATACAAATAGTACTTCCACATTATTTGATTATAACTGCTGTTGCATGAAAACACTCACCTCCACTCTCCCAGCATCCTCTTTGGAACCAAGTCCACCATCCGTATCTTGGAAATCCAGCCACCAAAGGATTGACGCTTGGCACAACAAGGAAACTGGTTGTTATATATTTTGAGTATCCTCTTTTCCCTGTTATTATTATAGTTCCTAATTTCATGCCAATCAATTATAAAGTTATTCCTATAAAATATTCTTATAATTTAGAACTTGGAAAACTATTAAAAACTATTTCAAAACCATGACATCAAGTGAAAACTCACAGTCTTAGTAGTTTTCTAGTTAAAATTGTAAATGTCTATAGATAATGTTCATATTCCTGAATGCTTGACAGAGAACTGGCCTCTATATGGAATGTGGAAACCATCAGTCAAAAGGAAAATTAAGGTAATATCAAGCACAACATAGCTATGCATACCAGAGGCACTCCATGCATGTTGGTAGATTGTCCTATAGGGGATGAGGCTGTTCCATGTGAAGGAGAGAGTTGTTCAGTGAGAATCAGCTATCATGCCAATGTGCTTTGTTACAATGGCAACCTTCCCAAGGTATTGACGTCTCTTGACTCCATCTTTGTCAGGAGAGGTTCTGCTAGTGACCTCCTAAGAATTGTCCTTTGGTGTCTCCCATGATGACTTCTCCTCATCCATGGCCTTTAAACCCAGTGTCCTCCAGACATTAGATTTTCCTTTTCTTCTGGTTTCATCAGGTTTAGCCTGAAGTCTTTCCAGGATCAATACTTTTATAATGCCAATATCCATTGTATCTAGCTTGTGTACATTTAAATTTTTTTTTCTTTTTTTTAGTGTAGGAAAGGCTAAACTCATTAAATTATTTTGTAGTTAAAGATATTTCTATCCCATGAGAGTATATTTCTGTATACAATTTCATTTATGTACTATTTACACATAACAGCTGTACATTTTTAGCTTCTAGTGTGTTAGGTTGCCTTTCAGATTCAGATAAAAAGTAATCACAGCTGGCTTGAATCTTCAGAATGGCTGTCTTTGACTACATTTTCTCCTGCTCTTTTGCTATGATGAATGTCATACTAGTAGCCAGTCAAAAGCATATTCACCTAAAATGGTTCTTTGTACAAACAAGAAACATGACTTTAAGTGCTGTACATCAGTTGCCAAGCTAATAAGATAATCCTCTTTTCATTTCAAAGACTATACTCTAATCTTAAAACAGAAGTCTCCTCTCCTCTATGAAACAGTCACTGGATAAAGATTCTGTTATCATAATCCTATTAAAATGTATTCACTTTTGCAGTACACCTTGATAATAGTATTTATCCTTCTAAGCACCTAGGGAGTAGAGTGATAAAAGACAAATCTATTCAAAATTTCAGTAAAAAATAGTTTCAGAGAAAAGAGCAGGTATTTTAGAAGCTTAGAAATGAATAGCAACTAATATCCATAGCTGGAAAGAACAATCATTAATTCATGAATTAGGCTTCTATTTAGACTCTGACCAGGAAAGATAGTAGTTTTCCAGTTGAAATGCCCTGTACTGATCACATGTGTCCACACAGGCAACTGCTGGTTAGGCTGAATTACCTGAGCCCTGAACTAGATATCTGCTCTCACCTGTGGCATTTTTGATACATCATCCTTTATTGATACTAATGGTTTTGAGGTTTCTAACCTTTAAAATCCAAGGTAAGGAGCAGTGGCTGTGATTTGCTGGAGGATCCATGAAGAGATACCCCACATCCAAGGTAAGAGAAACCCCAGTAAGATGGTAGGCTCTGAGAGAGGGCAGACTGAAACCACAATCACAGAAAACTAACCAATCTAGTCACATGGACCACAGCCTTATCTAAATCAATGAGACTAAGCCATGCCGTGTGGGGCTACCAAGATGGACAGGCCATGGTGGAGAGTTCTGACAAAATGTGGTCCACTGGAGAAGGGAATGGCAAACCATTTCAATATTCTTGCCTTGAGAACACCATGAACAGTATGAAAAGGTAAATAGATAGGACATTGAAAGATGAACTTCCCAGGTTGGTAGGTGCCCAATATGCTACTGGAGATCAGTGGAGAAATAACTCCAGAAAGAATGAAGAGATGGAGACAAAGCAAAAACAATACCCGGTTGTCATTGTGACTGGTGACAGAAGCAAGGTCTGATGCTGTAAAGAACAATATTGCATAGGAACCTGGAATGTTAGGTCCATGAATCAAGAGAAATTGAAAGTGGTCAAACAGGAGATGGCAAGAGTGAACATCAACATTTTAGGATTCAGCGAACTAAAATGGACTGGAATGGGTGAATTTAACTCAGATGACCATTATATCTACTAGTGTGGGCAGGAATCCCTTAGAAGAAATGGAGTATAATAGACTCCAGTTTCATCCACCTCATTAGAACTGATTCAAATGTATTCTTTTTAATGGCTGAGTAATACTCCATTGTGTATATGTACTACAGCTTTCTTATCCATTCATCTGCTGATATGAAACGAGTCGCCAGCCAGGTTCGATGCATGATAATGGATGCTTGGGGCTGGTGCACTGGGACGACCCAGAGGGATGATATGGGGAGGGAGGAGGGAGGAGGGTTCAGGATGGGGAACACGTGTATACCTGTGGCAGATTCATGTTGATATATGGCAAAACCAACACAATATTGTAAAGTTAAAAAATAAAATAAGTTAAAAAAAAATTAAAAAAGACCCCGCCCCCCCCCAAAAAAAAGAAATGGAGTAGCCATCATGATCAACAAAAGAGTCTGAAATGTAGCCATCATGGTCAACAAAAGAGTCTGAAATGCAGTACTTGGATGCAATCTCAAAAATGACAGAATGATCTCTGTTTGTTTCCAAGGCAAACCATTCAATATCACGGTAATCCAAGTCTATGCCCTGAGCAGTAATGCTGAAGATGCTGAAACTGAACGGTTCTATGAAGACCTACAAGGCCTTTTAGAACTAACACCCCAAAAAGATGTCCTTTTCATAATAGGGGACTGGAATGCAAAAGTAGGAAGTCAAGAAACACCTGGAGTAACAGGAAAATTGGCCTTGGAGTACAGAATGAAGCAGGGCAAAGTTAATAGAGTTTTGCCAAGAGAATGCACTGGTGATAGCAAACACTCTCTTCCAACAACCCAAGAGAAGACTCTACACATGGACATCACCAGATGGCCAACACTGAAATCAGATTGATTATATTTTTTATAGCCAATGATGGAGAAGCTCTACATAGTCAGCAAATATAGGGCCAGGAGCTGACTGTGGCTCAGATCATGAACTCCTTATTACCAAATTCAGACTGAAATTGAAGAAAGTAGGGAAAACCACTAGACCATTCAGGTATGACCTAAACCAAATCCCTTACGATTATACAGTGGAAGTGAGAAATAGATTTAAGGGACAAGATCTGATAGAGTACCTGAAGAACTATGGATGGAGGTTCATGATATTGTACAGGAG
>NW_011494707.1:2704710-2709944 GCF_000754665.1 Bison bison bison | reverse complement strand
TAGAGTACCTGAAGAACTATGGATGGAGGTTCATGATATTGTACAGGAGACAGGGATCAAGACCATCCCCAAGAAAAAGAAATGCAAAAAAGCAAAATGGCTGTCTGAGAAGGCCTTACAAATAGCTGTGAAAAGAAGAGAAGTGAAAAGCAAAGGAGAAAAGGAGATTTATACCTGTTTGAATGCAGAGTTCCAAAGAATAGCAAGGAGAGATAAGAAAGCCTTCCTTAGTGATCAGTGCAAAGAAATAGAGGAAAACAACAGAATGGGAAAGACTAGAGATCTCTCCAAGAAAAATTAGAGATACCAAGGGAACATTTCATGCAAAGATGGGCTCGATAAAGGACAGAAATGGTATGGACCTAACAGAAGCAGAAGATATTAAGAAGAGGTGGCAAGAATACACAGAAAACTGTACGAAAAATATCTTCATGACCTAGAAAACCTTGATGGTGTGATCATCACCTAGAGCCATACAGTCTGGAATGCGAAGCCAAGTGGGCCTTAGGACGCATCAGTATGCACAAAGCTAGTGGAGGTGATGGAATTCCAGCTAAGCTATTTCATATCCTAAAAGATGATGCTGTGAAAGTGCTGCACTCAATATGCCAGCAAATTTGGAAAACTCAGCAGTGGCCACAGGACTGGAAAAGGTCAGTTTTCATTCCAATCCCAAAGAAAGGCCATACCAAAGAATGCTCAAACTACCACGCAATTGCACTCATCTCACATGCTAGTAAAGTAACGCTCAAAATTCTCCAAGCCAGGCTTCAGCAGTACACGAACCCTGAACTTCCAGATGTTCAAGCTAGATTTAGAAAAGGCAGAGGAACCAGAAATCAAATTGCCAACATCCGTTGGATCATTGAAAAAGCAAGAGAGTTCCGGAAAAACATCTATTTCTGCCTTATTGACTATGCCAAAGCCTTTGACTGTGTGGATCACAATAAACTGTGGAAAATTCTGAAAGAGATGGGAATACCAGACCACATGACCTGCATCTTGAGAAATCTGTATGCAGGTCAGGAAGCAACAGTTAGAACTGGACTTGGAACAACAGACTGGTTCCAAATAGGAAAAGGAATATACCAAGGCTGTATATTGTCACCCTGCTTATTTAACTTCTATGCAGAGTACATCATGAGAAACGCTGGGCTGGAAGAAGCACAAGCTGGAATCAAGATTGCCAGGAGAAATATCAATAACCTCAGATATGCAGATGACACCACCCTTATGGTAGAAAGTGAATAAGAACTAAAGAGCCTCCTGGTGAAAGTGAAAGAGGAGAGTGAAAAAGTTGGCTTAAAACTCAACATTCAGAAAACTAAAATCATGGCATCTGGTCCCATCACTTCATGGAAAATAGATGGGGAAACAGTGGAAACAGTGACAGACTTTATTTTTTGGGGCTCCAAAATCACTGCAGATGGTGACTGCAGCCATGAAATTAAAAGACGTTTACTCCTTGGAAGGAAAGTTATGACCAACCTAGATAGCATATTGAAAAGCAGAGACATTACTTTGCCAACAAAGGTCCATCTAGTCAAGGCTATGGTTTTTCCAGTAGTCATGTATAGATGTGAGTGAAAGTGAAAGTGAAGTCGCTCAGTTGTGTCCGACTCTTTGCGACCCTTGGACTGTAGCCCACTAAGCTCCTCCGTCCATGGGATTCTCCAAGCAAGAATGCTGGAGTGGGTTGCCATTTCCTTCTCCAGATGTGAGATGTGAGAGTTGGACTATAAAGGAAGCTGAGTGCTGAAGAACTGATGCTTTTGAACTGTGGTGTTGGAGAAGACTCTTTAGAGTCCCTTGGACTGCAAGGAGATCCAACCAGTCCATCCTAAAGGAGATCAGTCCTGGGTGTTCATTGGAAGGACTGATGTTTAAGCTGAAACTCCAATACTTTGGCCACCTGATGCAAAGAACTGATTCATTTGAAAGAACCCTGATGCTGGGAAAGATTAAAGGTGGGAGGAGAAGGGGACGACAGAGGATTAGATGGTTCGATGGCATCCCCGACTAAGTGGACATGGGTTTGAGTAAACTCCATGAGTTGGTGACAGACAGGGAGGCCTGACGTGCTGCAGTCCATGGGATCGCAAAGAGTAGGACACTACTGAGTGATTGAACTGAATTGAACCTTTAAAAAACAAACAAATAATTAGATTTGACTAAATATGTAAAAGCAGAGCCAAAAAGTGAATTAATTCTTCTGAGAACAATAGCTGGTACTCAGTCTTTTAGTTTGTATAGGTATTGTGCTTTTTTCTCTTCATCATATGGGAACAATTAAAAATCCTGGTGACTAGTGACATTTTTGCCTTAATTGAGGGGATCTGTCTCTTTCTCTCTTCCTCTCTCTCACTTTCTCTTTTTGGAAAGAACCAATAGCAGTAACGTTTGGTTGTCTATCCCTGGTATGATCATCCTATAAAAGCTCTATGATATGATCCAACTTCGCTTGTGTAAAAGCTGCATGAAATGATTTGCTACTTGCGCAGGTTTTGCTTTCATTTTTTTGTTTTTTTTTGGTTTCAAATCAAAGTGCATTTCCAAGCATCTATGCATTTTACCTCTAGCATATGCTCTTCATTTATTTTTACATCAGAGATGAGGCTATCATATATTAGCAGTATGTTTCAGGTATGTCTGTGGTTCAGATCACTGAGGAAATATCCACTTCTGTTCACAAAGATTCTACGTGAAAGTTATTTACAAATTAGTATAAACTTAACTTTTAATATTATTAAATGTCTTCTCAGTTGTAAAATGTGCACATAATTAAATATTTGCAGAAAATCTACAGTGTCATTTTATATTTTAAAGCCTTGGAGGATTACTTCTTTTGTAGGTAAATTGACTTATGCTTTCCATTCTTAGTTACTGACCTGTGATTTGACAGACATTTATAAAGCTTCCTGAAATGTGTCATATTCTACTCTTCAGGTGTTTGGTGAGTAGATTAAGCACAAAATGGAGTTGTGAATAGCTTATGGCTTGATTTAAGGGTGTTTTAGGATCTATATTTTCCCTTACTAAAAAGCAAGTATGTTTTATAGGGCAGTTAAGGGCAAAAAGTCCAAACAAAATTCATCATTCTCAAATAAAATATTTATGAAACAAGTTTTGTATTTTCCCGTTTCTAGGCTAAATTTAAAATTCCATAATGCTGGTATTTCTTACGGAAGTTTGTGGGGAATCTTCTGAGAGCTAACATTTAATCACTGACTTATCTGCAGTGTTTTATATCTACATTGCTGGTTTACTGGACAGATGCAGTGTTCATTTCTCTTTACAGCAGACAAGGGCACTTTAAATGCCTAATAGCTGTTGGGGCTTAAATATGGAATAGATACAATTTTTTTTCATTTTATTTTATTTTATTTACTTTACAGTATTGTATTGGTTTTGCCATACATCAACATGCATCCACCACGGGTGTACACATGTTCCCCATCCTGAACCCCGCTCCCACCTCCCTCCCCATACCATCCCTCTGGGTCAATTTTTTAAGAAGGAATAATGCTGGGTAGTTTCAGTTTCCCATTTTTGAAAAGTAAACCCTGCAATGATTTGATTTAATATATATTAACATTGCACAACCTACATGTATTTCTTTTTTTAATAATTGAAGTATAATTGAGTTACATATTATGTTCGTTTCAGGTGTACGTCATACTTATTCAGTATTTTTATATATTATACTTCATTGAAACTCATTACAAAATAATGACTATGTTTCCCTGTGTTGTGTAATATATCCTTGTTTGCTTATTTATTTTATACATAGTATTTTTTACCTCTTAATCCTCTACCCCATCTTGCCTCTCCCTCCCTCTGTCTCCCCACTGGTAACCACTAGTTTGTTCTGTGTCTGTGAATCTGTGTCTGTTTTGTTATATTCATTTTGTTTGTTTGCTAATGTATGTATATATGTTTCATTTTGAGGCCAGGCTGGTGAGGCTGAGAGCACCTCCGTCCAGTCTCTCCCTTTTTCATTTTCTCTAATAGATTTATTTTCAGTCTGGAATCCTTAGAAATAGATCCGGTGTCTTTGCTTCTTGACCTATAGATCTCAAGTGTGATTGTTGGGGAGATGACAGTTTAGAAATGAGCAAAGCAAATGTACCCTGTGCTGTCTGAGGACGGATATGAACCTGCTCAGGACCACTTGCTGTTTCCCAGGTGGGTCATAAATGCTCTCTCCTTGGCCTCCTGGTGATCTAGTCTCTGGTCTCCTCCTACTCCACTCCTCCTTTCGTTCCTTCCCTTGGTACTTGGATTTGGAGTTGAGTAATTCCCATTCCTCAGTTCATTGGACTCTCTTATCAATAGTTTGTGCAAGTTCTCTTTTTTGTTTTATAAAATTATTTTCCTCTTAATCCATACTCATTCTCTTCCCCCCAAGACATCCATTCAAATGTGTTTGATGTAAATGTGATGATGTGTGATTCCTTATAAAATATGAAGTCTTTGTGTCTGTTTATGTATGTTACTGTGTTATAGCTCTCATTCTTTCTTGCCTTTTCCCCTCAATACATTTAAAATGTCTATTTGTGTGTATAGCTGGTTCATTGCTTCTAATTCTGGGCAGTTATTATGGTATAAAGTCATTATGGTGAATTTATACTTCTCCATTATTCTAGAGCTCCTGCTCCCACCATTCTCCAAATCTGAATCCAGATCATATTGACTTCTTTACTTTCCTCTAAAGCAGCAGAAGTCTTTGCATCTCCTGTTTGGCCCCCAGGCCTATCACCTGCATAACACCTATTGTTATATTGAATATATTATTTATATTTCTTAAAAATATCATTTAGTTTGAGAAGCCATTCCTGATATCCCCTCCAGAGTATGCTTAGGGTCCTGTTCTTCACTCAGTTCAGTTCAGTTCAGTTGCTCAGTCATGCCTGACTCTTTGCGACCCCATGAATTGCAGCACGCCAGGCCTCCATGTCCTTCACCAACTCCTGGAGTTCACCCAAACTCACGTCCATCGAGTCAGTGATGCCATCCAGCCATCTCATCCTCTGTCATCCCCTTTTCCTCCTGCCCCGAATCCCTCCCAGCATCAGAGTCTTTTCCAATGAGTCAACTCTTCGCATGAGGTGGCCAAAGTACTGGAGATTCAGCTTTAGCATCATTCCTTCTAAAGAACACCCAGGGCTGATCTCCTTTAGAATGGACTGGTTGGGTCTCCTTGCAGTCCAAGGGACTCTCAAGAGTCTTCTCCA
>NW_011494707.1:2704504-2704610 GCF_000754665.1 Bison bison bison | reverse complement strand
ACACCACAGTTCAAAAGCATCAGTTCTTCAGTGCTCAGCTTTCTTCACAGTCCAACTCTCACATCCATACATGACCACTGGAAAAACTATAGCCTTGGCTAGATGG
>NW_011494707.1:2702616-2704404 GCF_000754665.1 Bison bison bison | reverse complement strand
CTTGACTAGATGGACCTTTGTTGGCAAAGTAACGTCTCTGCTTTTGACTATACTATCTAGGTTGGTCATAACTTTCCTTCCAAGGAGTAAGCGTCTTTTAATTTCATGGCTGCAATCACCATCTGCAGTGATTTTGGAGCCCCCCAAAATAAAGTCTGACACTGTTTCCACTGTTTCCCCATCTATTTGCCATGAAGTGATGGGACCAGATGCCATGATCTTCGTTTTCTGAATGTTGAGCTTTAAGCCAACTTTTTCACTCTCTTCTTTCACTTTCATCAAGAGGCTTTTTAGTTCCTCTTCACTTTCTGCCATAAGGGTGGTATCATCTGCATATCTGAGGTTATTGATATTTCTCCTGGCAATCTTGTACTTCCTTTATTGAAACCAAGATGACACTTTATATTATAATGCTCTACTAGCCAGTAAGCTCTCAGGAGCCGGGATCATGTCTGCTCTGCTCACTGTTGAATGGCTAACTTCTCAGTAACTATTCCAATGTGTAAAACATGGTAGATGTTCTATCAAAATGTTGTTGTTGATAGAATGAACAAGTGTATGAATGAAATCAAAATGTAACCACTGAATCCAAGAAGCTCTTAATGCTCCCAGTGACACAGTCAGTAGTAGCATGCCCATTTTATTTGAAACTGAAGCTCAGAAAAAAAAAATTCTTAAAGTTACATGCAGATGAGTCATGGAGGTGGGCTTCAGACACAAATCTTTGTGTATTGTGGTATTTTAGATTCTGAAGCCTTTTGGGACTAGTCTGGGGCTTTTTCTGATTGATGATTTTGCTGTAATCAAGACTCTTTTAACTTCTGATACCTAGCACACTTTTTCTGGAGCTGTAGGCTGAAGGGGAAGTAAGTAGAGAAATTCAGCAGAGCATCTCTATTGAACTCCTACTACATTCTAGACTCTGTCAAAGGAGCTGAGAATGGTAGCTGAGGTAACAAGCAAAATCTCTACAGTAGTGTAGCTTATATTTCTCATGGGAGAGACAATGGACAAATAAACATATAGTTTCAGGTGGTTTCAAGAAGCTTCAGAGTGGTCTTATGGTGGTAGTGGGTAATTTAAATCAGTTGGTCAGGATATTGGAATAGGTGAGGATGAGAAGGAACCAGTCACATAGAAGTCCAGAGCAAGAACATTCCAGGCAGAAGGAAGAGTACGTGTGAAGGCTTGGAGGGGAGAACAAGCTTGATGGTTTTTAGAACAAGGAGGAGGCCCCTTGCAGCTTGGTGAACAAGCTGGGAGTGGAGGAAGTGAGGTGGATGGTGGCTCTGTCCATTTGGGGCTGCTGTAACAAAATACCACTGTACTACAGGCTTAGTGACTTATAAACTGTAGAAATTAATTGCTCACAGTTCTGGAGGCTGGAAGTCTAAGATCAGGGTGCCAGCATGGCCAGGTTCTTGTTAGGACTCACTTCTGAGTTGTAGACTGCCAACTTCTCATTGTATCCTTATATCAGCGAAGCATGAGAGAGCTCTTTTAGGCCTCTTTTATAAAGGCGCTAATCCCATTCAGGAAGATAAACCCTTATGATCTAATTACCTCCCAAAGGCCTCACTTACATATATAATCACCTTGGAGGTTAGAATTTCAACATATGAATTTTGGAGAGACACAGACTTTCAAATTATATCAGATGGATAGGTAGATGACATGTCACATTAAGGCTTTCAGTTCAGTTCAGTTCAGTTCAGTTGCTCAGTCATGTCCGACTCTTTGCGACCCCATGAATAGCAGCACACCAGGCCTCCCTGTCCATCACCTGTC
>NW_011494707.1:2668249-2702516 GCF_000754665.1 Bison bison bison | reverse complement strand
TCGAGTTGGTGATGCCATCCAGCCATCTCATCCTCTGTTGTCCCCTTTTCCTCCTGCCCCCAATCCCTCCCAACATCAGAGTCTTTTCCAATGAGTCAACTCTTCACATGAGGTGGCCAAAGGACTGGAGTTTCAGCTTTAGCATCATTCCTTCCAAAGAACACCCAGGGCTGATCTCCTTTAGAATGGACTGATTGGATCTCCTTGCAGTCCAAGGGACTCTCATTAAGGCTTTAGAGGCCATGATTAAGACATTGTGAGTGTATCTGGAAGCCATGGACAGATTTTAAGCCAGGGAGTTACTTGATCTCACTTTTGTTTAGAAAGGTCCATTTGATTGATTATGGAGGCATATAGAATAGAAGGAGAGAGATCAGTTGTTGTAGGAGAGAGACCATTGTTGTAGCCCAAGGAGGTATCCGTGGGAATGGTAAGAAGTGGTCAGGTCTGAAATATATTTCAAAGTAGAGCAAATAAGATTTGCTAATTCACTGGATGTGTGTAGAGGAAGAGGGGAGACTGGGGTGGGGAAGGTGAGAGAAAGGAAGACTGAGTATAGGGAATGATGGAGCTATTGACTGAGATGGGAAAGACTGAGGAAGGAGTGGATTTCAGGAAGAAAGCCAGAACCTTGGTGGTGGATGTGCTTGGTTTGTGATATCTGCTGGAAATCCACGGACCTTATCAAGTAGAGAAGCAACCCAGGGCTGGAGCAAAGGTTAGGCCTTGAGATAGAAATGTGAGAGCTGTCTGTGTATGAAGTGAGAGTGGAAGTGTTGGTCGCTCAGTCATGTCCGACTCTTTGTGACCCCATGGACTGTAGCCCGTCAGGCTCCTCTGTCCATGAAATTCTCCAGGAAAGAATACTGGAGTGGGTTACCATTCCCTTTTCAGGGGATCTTCCCAACACAAGAGTTGAACTCAGGTCTCCTGCATTACAGGCAGATTCTTTACCTTGTGAGCCACCAGGTAAGCCCCTGTTTGTGTATAGATCATTCTAAAGCCAGCCCTGAGGGAGTGAGGGGAGCTAGAGAAGGAAGAGGAAGGGTGAAGGATTTAGCTCCAGGTACCTCCACACTTGGAAGTCCAGATGAAGAGGAGCACCCAGCAAAAGAGACGAGAAGGACTACCAGTGAGATAGGAAGGAAAGGAGAGAAAGATAGTGGAGGAAGTGGTCAAGAGGGAGACTGGTCATTTCCATTAGATGTTGCTGAAAAGTTGCACAAAATCCACTACTCACTGGATTTGTCAAAAATTGGGGTCATCAAAAACTTCCCCAAGATCTGTTTCCTGCAGTGTAGCTGGAAAATGACTGCACATACTTTTATGTTGTTTGTGTTTTTATAAATCAAGTTCTGGTTTATAGATGCCAGAGGATCCTGTTACTTAGAATGATTTTCCTGGAGGGAGTCCTTTTGGGAAGTCAAATATTCTGTTTTACTGCAAATTATCAGCCCTTAATTTTTCTAAGAGCTGTGATTCAGGTGGCAGGCATCTTTCTTTTCTATTTGTTTCAAGTAAAACTCTCATTCCTTTACCTGACATACTCAACTGCTTGATATACTTGAAGTCGTTAAATTTATTTTCTGATTTTAAAATTAAAATTTAATTTAAATTGCCATGCACCTGCTAATGAAACTTCTGTCCAGTTTGTTTAAGGATGGTGCTACTGAGTCTAATATTAATACTGGTAAGTGATGAGTAATATTAATCAGACTGAAAGCAATAGTAAAACAATTTATTAGGTGTGTGCTGGGTATTGTTCTGAGTGCTTTACATTTATTGCTTCCTTTAATTTTCATGGCAGCCCATGAGCTAAGTACTGTTATTACTATACTTTATGGATGCGGAAACTGAGGCACAGAGAGGGTAAGCAAATTGCCAAGGTCAAGCACCTGGACCTTATGGAGGCCTAAGAACCCAAGGCCTGAGCTTCCTAACCCTCAAGGTAGATTGTCTTCATTCATTCACTCTTTCACTAGATGCTCTTGAGGTATTGGGCACAGATGACAGACAGGGACAGCAGCCTTCTACACCCTGAACTTGCTGTCATCCCTAATTCCTGTTTACCAGGGCTTTCCAGAATAGCTGTGAGAATATGCATGTTGCATCTGTGGATTTCCAAAACATTTTCTAGAGAACAACTTGATGGGCATGGAAAGGACTTTAATATTGGTTTGACAAACACAACATTGTCTCTAGTTCAAGTTACTGAAATGAGAATTTGCAAAATATAAGTGCTTGCCAGGAGCCCCAAGGAACTGCCATTGTGATTGCTGTTTCATTTAGAGATTGTAAATATTGACAAATTGAGATTAAATTTCCCAGCTCTCCTTTACTGTCAGCACTAAGGATATTGAAGACCTGGTTAAAATTAATTACTTGATTTCCATGTATTTTGTTAATCACTCGTTCTCTACAAACCTGAATATTTTCTCATCTTGTAGAACAACAACAACAAAAATTAGATAGTAACAAGACTAGAAGAGACAAAGGCTTAAATTTATAATCATATTTGCTTATTTTAAAGTAAAGGCAATTCTTTGACCTCTTAAGTGTTAATTTCAGGGGATTAAAGAGGAATGTCTTCTTCCCTACATAAAATAGGTGATGAGGAAAGAAAACAGAAAAGAGTTTTTTTGATTTGTTTGTAAAAATACTGTGTATTCTATTTGATTACTTATATCAAGTCTTTCAAAAAAAACCTCTCTCAAACTGTGATTTACATAACCATTAGCCATGAACCTCTTCTGCAGTTATTTATTGGTGAATTTCATGCCCCAAGATGGAGCTCAGCAGTAAATCCGCATCATCCTGATACCCTCACATGCCTACCACTTAGTCTCAGAAGCAACTATTTGAAGTCACAAAAATATAAAATAATTACACTATAAACTCCCTGTGTTTTATGTTTTCATCAGATTTCTAAGAAAGCACTGTAACAAAAAATGCTGTTGTTTGGCAGTCTCCACCAGGAGATAGGGAGGAAGTGGGGTTTGTGTGTGAAAGGGGATGGGATCAACCCATATTTGATGCCTCCCAGGTCCAAGACTGTGATAGACATTTTAAATACATTATCTAATTTAATCCTCCCAATAACTCTGTGAAGTGGATATAATAGCTCTTAAATTATCAATGACAAGCACTGAACTCAACCAGAAATCTTTAGATATGGATGTTGTTTCTGCCTGTTTCCTGTCTTAACGACAGCTTTGAGCTAAGTGGAAGCCCGGTGGAATGAATCTTGCACCTGGCACTTACTGAGTAGGTTGATGGAAAGTTGTTTCCATGCCTGCTGTTTTTGCTATGATTTTTTTTCCTTTTGTAGAGTAGAAGGGATTAGCTCCCTTACAAGAGCTCTCTCCAACTGTGGCAATTTGAATACGTAAATCCACCCTTTTTGTTGGGCTCACTTGAGGAGAGCAGGACATTTACAAGGAAATGATCAGACAACCTGCAAAAGTGAAGGCTTGGCTTGCTAAGAGCCTTATGATAATAATATTCACTTTCTTTCAACTAAGGAGACAACTTCTCTTTAACTCTCAAAGAGCCAAATTAAAAAAATTACAAGCACATAAAATTTCTCAAAGACTAAGAAACTACATCATATCATAGACTATTTTTAATTGTATTAACCAAGAACCATGCCAGTTGTAATTGTTGTCATTTAAAATCCCTCCATTTTCAGCAAGAAATAATCATATTCTCAGTTATTTTGCTAGTTTCTAGAGACAGCCTCAGGATTCAATGTTTTGTATAGCTGGTGTGTGTGTTTGTGCATATGTATGTATTGATTTCTTAACCTGAAATTGGGACATATGGACTAATAAAGAATTTTGTCTAATTCATGAGTTTATTTATACATGAATATCTTATGAAGATGTTCATCACATTCCCTTGAGTATTTAAAATCAAAAGTAAACAAAAATTCCACCTTTCACAAGAAGAATGAAATCAGAGTCTGTAATAAAAAAAATCTCTAATACATATTAGTTAATAACATTGTGTGTGAAACATCAAACCTATCCTTTGCAACAACTTTTGAGGGAGTTTTATAGTATTTCATGCTCATCCATAGAAATGTTGATAGAAATATCAACATTTTTTAGCAGTCAGATATGTTTTTCCTCTCTGCCTTCTACTTCATGCTCTAGCCTTCTGAACAGTAGACTGGAGAGGTGGAAAATGTAGGCTGTGACTATCTTCTTCCTAGTTTGACCTGAACTTTGCCACTTATTAGCTGTAGGATCTTGGACAGGTGAATCTCTCCAAGGCTTAAACTTCTTATCAATAAAACAGGGATAAGTCTGTTGTGAAGACTGAATGAAAGAGAGTGCCTGGAGTGTTTTACAGTATCTGGCACATAGAACCACTCAGTGAATGTTGGCTATAATCTGCTTATCATCTTTGTTATCACATTCTACTGTTTGCATCTGTCTTTCTGCTGCATCTTCTCCCACTTGGCCTTTTCCTAATGAACTCCTTTTCATTTTTTTCAAAGCCTGGCAGGAATATCCTAGAATATTCCTCTAGGGATCCTTTCCTCTCCTCTAGCCCAGACACAATGATTGTTCCTCTTCAGTGCTTTTTCCTTGTCTTCTGCTTGATTCTGCTGTAACATTAGATGCCCTGCTTGGATGGTTGTTTCCTGAGTCACTCTTTCCTTGTCCAGACTGTGACTGTTATGAGGAACAGTTCTTTCTTACTCACCATTGTATCCCCAGCACCCAGCACAGTACCCAGGCAGTTGGTGCTCCATGAATGATTACTCAATTGAGTCTAACAGACATAGGCTGTGTCGCATCTGGTGTCATGAATCCAGAGACTGAGAATCTGAGGATCCAGGTGTTTAACAGTAAGCATTCTTCTCTTCACCTGCTGCTTCAAGTTAAGATCTGTTTACAGTTGTTGTTTAGTTACTGAGTCATGTCTGACTCTTTTGCAGCCCCATGGACTATAGCCACCAGGCTTCTCTGTCCATGGACTTCCCAGGCATGAATACTGGAGTAGGTTGCTATTTCCTTCTCCAAGGGATCTTCTCGACCCAGGGATCCAACCCACATCTCTCCTGCATTAGTAGGTAGATTCTTTATTGCTGAGCCATCAGGCAAGCCCTCTGTTGATAGACTTTAAAAAAAAAAAAAAAAGAACATCCAGTTTGAAATTGTGGTTAAGGAATTTTAGTGTGACATTGTATTGTATACAACAGAACTTGAAAATGACCTGTATCAGAAAAAGACTAGACCCTTTATGATAACAGAAGAGGCTTATAGCAAACCTTATTGATGTGGTCCTGCAAATTATAGTTTCAGATGTTTGTCCTGGGCTTCCCTGCTCTTGCTGCAGGCCTCCTTACTACTGGGATTCCCATCTTGTGGTTTAGCCCTCACTGGGGACTCCCTTGTAACTGCCACACAGTTTTGACTTATATTTGTGATTTTTATATTCCCAGAAAGCTCCAGGACAAGACTTTATGAATACAGAGTGTCCTCAAATCCCATACCAGCAAATGGGTGGGGATACATTCATTGTAGGGGATGGAGTTCAAGTATGAAAGCGATGCTCTAACTTGAAATAATATAAAACTATCCAGTAAAATGATTTTGTCTTAATCATATTACATTGAAACATATTTCTATTTGAGCCAGCTTCCTCTTCTGATTATATGACTTTAAATGGAAAACAATGAAAAAAACTGACAAGTTGACCAGCATCTCTCGAACAGGTCTGTTTTTGAGGGTACAATGTGTATTCTAAGAGAATCTTTACAATTAGGGCTTTTATTTTGATGACAGTGTAATCTGAGCATCTTCTAGGCCATCCTGTAACTGAACACTGGGCTTGTATTCCTTCTCGTATTGGGGTCAAATGATTCCTAGTCTGGACTAAGGAGGAAACCCAGAAGCTGGCTGAATGGGGCAGCCCCCACATGCGGTGGAATGGGTGTGCTCAGTCCAAAGAACCTGCCATTAGCAGTCAGCACCACAATGCACGTTCCCAACGGTGACTCAGTTTTGGCAAAAGCACATAAATTCGTCACATTAAAGTAAGGCTATTAATTGGATTTTTTTGGTTTTGTAGTTTTATTTGCATTTAATTTGAAAATTTGCTCTGGTTTGATAGTTGCTTAAAAGAACAATAAGTATATAGGGTTTAGTTTTACATTTATACATATTTAAATAGCATTATAATTTTTTAATGTAACGCAATATTAGGTCTTGAGCTTTTTTTCCTTCCAGTTCTTTGAAAACAAGTCGTATAATTCCATTTTGAGAAATACTTCAATGGGTCATACTTATGACGCTGATTTGTGGGGAAGAGTTTGTCAGTGACCTAAGAGCCCCCTGTTGTATGGCATACTGCATGCCACAGGTGCCCAACAAACTCTCAGTGCACCTGAGGAGCACCCTGGGGTCTTGCTTTCATTCTGTGCCCTGCTCATTGGGCAGATGTAAGCAAGTTGCAGACTTGGTTTCCTTACCTAACCAACTTGGTGCTTTTTCAGGACTTCTTTAGCTCCTTCCGTCTCCAAAATGACAGCCTCCAGAGCCTGCCAGTGTCTGCCATTTGTTTACTTTTCTACCACATCACCCACCCTGACCCATAAAATTGGATTGTTTTTTTCAATTTCTTGGATATCACTGACAATGCTGCCATGTTTGAGTTCATCCAATCAATTTTGTTGAAACATGAACTCACCTTTCTTATTGGAAGTTGTAAAGTCTTTTTTTCCCCCCTTGAAAGAAAAGAAATATAAGAGGAAAATGCTTAACCCAGACCTTTGGGCTTATAGAAATAGTATATCCCCTTTGAAAGGACTTTAATATCTCGCACAAAGGCTGCTGGCAGAACGCTGAGGAGCGTTGACCGTCCCCTCCCTCCCTCTGCTCTAGGGGCCATCAGTTCTCTTAATTGGTGTGAAGTCTCTCCAGCATGATAACAGACCTGGGACCTGATCCACAGCCATGCACACTCTCGTCTGGGGCCCTGGGGAAGCTGAAACAACTCAACTGTGGGTGGCACGGTTGTGGTACTTTGGGACAGAGCTCGTGCTTAATGAGTGGGGAAGATCGTTTGAGCAGTCTGAATGCAGCCCCAGATTATTAGCTTCCCGGGTCTCTCTGGGGTAGAACCTGCAGAGCTGGAGGGAAAATCAGAAAGAGAAGAGGGAACACTGTCCCCCACTGGAGGAGAGTGGGCCCGCCTCCGAAGCAGTCAACTGACCCCTACTAGAGGCCTAAATTAAGCATCAGAAAATTCCTAAAGAAATGGCCCATTTAAGAAAATTCCTCTCTAATGTGTGATTAATTCAGGCTCTTGTGTGCTAGGTGGCAGATTGGAAAAGGGGAATGTGATCTTATAATAACTTTTTGGTTGCTGGGCTGTAGGTGAACTCAAGTTTGATTTGAAGCAAAAAACCATGCCATGAAGAAAAATGTTTATAGTTGCCATTTGGTTTAAAGAGCCCTGGGGCTCCCAGCTTTACTATGAAATACAGTCTTAGAACAAAAATATTTAGCTGTGCTGCTGTGAATTAAAATCTAGTCTCTCCTTAGGCTTATGATTTGAAGTCAAGTTTCTGACTGAAGTGAGATAATTAAAAGGAAAACAGAAGCAAGAGGATGATAGATGCGGCCCACAGCCTTGGCATACAGAAAAGCTCCAGCTATTTTTCTTCTGCTCAGCAGAGACTGTAGATTTATCATCAGGACAGCAAACATATTCAAGGGGAGGAAAAGAAAGAGAAGTTACATATAAGCCCCTTGACAGCATCTGTCACAGAGAAGGAAATGAATATTCTTATAGGGAGATTCTGCTTAAAGAATTGCTTCTTATTGTCCTTTGAGTTGCTTTATGTCCATTTAATAAGCAACACAGAGTTCAAAGATAGCTCTGCCTTTACAACACTCATGATACAAAGGGATATTCTTGGCACCTTGATATGATGGCTGGGATAGTAGTTACATCATTGGTACCTGTCAGAAGCTGAGGCCGCTGAGTGCAGGGGCTGGGCTGGGAGAGCACTTAGGGATGGAAGATGCACATATGGAATTAACTACAGCTTACTCAGTGATCTCTGATGATACAAAATGGCCCTGACTTAGTGGACTCTGAACTTGTGCATAAGACTTATGGTACTATAATAAGGGGAAAAGTTAAAGGAAAAGTTTGTTTTTCTTAAATTATTTTTAAAGATTTTTTTGACACGGACCATTTTAAAGTCTTTATTGAATTTGTTACAATATTACATTTGCTTTATGTTTTGGTGTTTTTGGCCGCAAGGCATGTGGGACCTTAGTTCCCCAACCAGGGATCGAACCTGCACCCCCTGCATTATTAGAAGGCAAAGTCTTAACCACTGGACCACCAGGGAAATTTCACATCTGTTTTCATGCATTGAAAAATTAAGTGGCAGCAATGGTTGAAGAATAAATGAAATATTTGATGGTACAAGCTTGCTAGAAATGATAGAAAGTCAAATGACAGCTCTAGCCGATTATTCTTTTCAGCTCCATACTTGGCTGCTGGGTGTAATTTTGTTATCATTTCCTTCTCCTTCTCTCCACTGTGAAGAAAAAGAAGAAATGAGTCAGAGGTTTGTGTACTTCAGATTGACACTCGTTTCTATGGGTTGAAGAGCGGTTGACATAGGCTCCAGGTCCCTGAGTATATTGGGTTTCTGGATAGTCTTGCCATAGAAACAGTACACTGTATTTTCTGGGGTTCTCTGGTGTGTGAATAATTCTTTTGTATTTCACACTTATCAGTAACATAGGTTTAATTTCACGCAAGACTTCTTGTTTGTAAATGGTTTTAAGTATTTCTTTGGGCTAAATTCTGAGCTCCCTTGCATGCTTAACCCAATGAAAGAGAAGCTGGGAGATTGGTGAGCAAACCACGGCCTCTCTGTACCTCTGCAAATAGAAGCCTGCCATGTCGAAGCTGCCCCTGGTTTCCTCAGCTGCCCAAGAAACAGTGTTGTGTTATCTCACTTTGCCGTTTTCTCTCTTTTTCTGCCTCCTCCTGCTCTGTTCCTGAAGCTTAGGTGAAGAGAAGGAAATTTGGCAGTAGGATCAAGCAGAGGGAGGTGGTCAGGTCTCCCAAGTTCCCCTTGCCCTGGGTGAAGAGCCAGTGTATAAGTCATCCATTCAAACCAGGTGACCAAGACCAAGGAGACTAGAAATATGTCGGTTATAAATAGGTCTTTAGAATGTTGTTGCCATTGCTTTCTCCCATAGATTCTGTGGAACACTATTGTTTTTAAATATTAAGTAATGTGATTCTCTTTCTAATCAGTATCTTATGCAAAACCTCAATACTGATCCTTCTCCTCCTTCCTTGTGTAGCCTCATTCCTTCCAGGGTTTAGGGCACCCTCATTAACCAGAGCAGCAAAGCCATCACCTATTTTCTGTACTGACTGCACGTGGATGTTTTTATGAGAAGTTTCCTTGCTTAAAAATTGTTTTAAAACCACTGCCCTAGAACAGTGATGTTCATGATTTTTTGAATTGTGTATCCAGTAAAAAGAACATTTTTGATCATACTTTTCAGTATAAACGTATTTATTTGTTTTATACATGTACTACTTTACCAACATATGTTCATTTAAAAATAGCCCAAAATTGGTTACATTCATTAAAATGTGGTTAAGTAGAGGCTACTGCAGTGGATCGTTTTGCTTACCTGCTATAGTACTTGCCCTCCACTCTGGAGACCATTCCTAGAGGTATATTCTTAGTAGGCTGACCAGCAACCTCAAAATCCCAGTGACTTCACATAATACACGTTCTTCTTTTGTGTTGCTGTCCTGGGTCAGGGACCTGGGCTCTTCCTTTGTGTGGCTCTTTCATTTGCCAGGAGTTTGTCCTCCTTCCCGTTCAGCTGGAGGATGGGAAAAAGCCAGCTTGGAGAATTGAGGGAGGGGAGGGCTTTATGCTAACATCACCGCCTTCCCTGTTTCACTGACAGGAACTCAGCCACACAGACTCCTCTGGGGAAGATGTGAAATGTACTCAGCTGTGAGACCAGAAGGAAAACTGGGTCTGGTGAATGTCGACAACACTCTGGACGCCAGCTGAATGCTACACCAAGAAGGAGATTCTCTTCTGTCCAGTCTCCCTGGACTTGAAATCTCACTTTTAGTTTGTTGAATGAAGCATTTAGAGAGATGGGTCTGTGTCTATTTTTCAGTTAGAGATTACGTTCTGCTGATTGTGACAAAAACCTATCTGGAGTGGCTAACTCAAAAGGGGTCTATTTATTTTCTTTCACTTCATAAGAAGGGCAGGGAAGCAGTGCAGAACTGGGGTTGGGGGTGCTGTCTGGAGCCATCGGTACCCAAGGTCTTTCCAGCTCCCTTTTCAGTGGTTTTGTATCTGTTTTTTACACTTGTTGTCCATAGATGGCTGGTCTTTCTTCAGACATTTTGTTTGTGTTCAAACAAGATGAAGGATGAAGAGCAAATCGAAATCAGTGGAATCCCATTTAGCAAGAGACCTCTTCTGGTAGAATTAGTTCATAGCTCCTTGGCCATAACTGTGTCAACTTATGGCAAGTAACATGGCGAGTAATTCTGCAAAGGAGTCTAGAAACCTGATGATTTTCAACTGGGTAGACTGCCAACCTGAGCAGGTTGGGGTTCTGTTACTAAAAAGAAGAGAAAAATTGCTCTCTGCAACCATTTGATCATTCGGAAATCTCAGTCCAGCCTGGTGAAAGGAGGCTGGCATGCCAGTTAACTGACTATATCACTGGCATAAGTTACACTTTCCCAAAGTTTTTGTCTAACTTCAAATTGACTACTGAAATCTCTTATAACTGGAGTTATAAATTAAACTACATTTGCTTTGATTTTGAAATTCTTTGCATGTTTGTTTCCTCTAAGTTAACTGTAATATAGACCCTTTGAGACCCACTTTCTAGTTAACAGGAGTGAAGTGAAAGTTGCTCAGTCATGTCCGACTTTTTGTGACCCCATGGACTGGGGCCTGCCAGGCTCCTCTGTAATGGAATTAATATTGTAAAGTAATTAGCCTCCAATTAAAATAAATTTATATTAAAAAAAAAGAAAAGAATACTGGAGTGGGTAGCTGTTCCCTTCTCCAGGGGATCTTCCCAACACAGGGATCAAACCCAGGTCTCTTGCCCTGCAGGCAAATTCTTTACCATCTGAGCCACCAAGGAAGCCCAGGAATACTGGAGTGGTTAGCCTATCCCTTCTCCAGGTGACCTTCTCGACCCAGGGATTGAACCAGGGTCTCCTGCATTGCAGGCAAATTCCTTACCAGCTGAGCTACCAGGGAAGTCCAGTTAACAGGAGTGCAAGCACTTAAAACTCAGTCTTGTATTGATTTCCAGATATTTCCCTAACTCTGCTGTCTGCAGCAATCATTTTTTTCAGAAAGCATGTGCTTGGCAGCACTTTATTCTTAACAATCATGTCTTCTTGTTACACATTTAGACTATAGGCAGGACTAGTAATGAAATGGGGAACTTTTTGCAGCCCTCAACATTACTACTTGGAGGTACTGTTTGGCAGAACTTGGTGGTGGTGGAAAGTGTGTCTCTTTTAAAGAACTGAGAATCTGCTCCTTAACAGGCTTTGAGAAACGTGTGACCCTCCTCCCAGTTTTTTTTTTTTTTTCCTTTGCTTTGGCTTCTAGGAAACTCAGAGCCCATTTAGTGCTCATATGAATAATGTCTGATTTCAGATTCACAATTAAATTATTTCTTTTTCCCCTTTAAACAGCTTCTGATATTGTTTTCTTAACTTCACTCTTAACTATCTGTTCTTGTATATGGATTTTTATCATAAGTTGCCTTTTGAAATATAGAGTAAATATGACAAATAAATAAAGTGAAAATAAATGAGGAAAATCCAGATTGTTTATTAATGTCTTATTCTATCAAAACCATTTCCTTTGGTAGGATGTAATTTAGGCTGTCAGATTTGTCTTAAAGTCTTTGGATTGCAGAATGGCACTTTCTCTTTGGAAATAAATAAATAAGCTACATTCTTCAGTCTGTTCATCTTTCTGCATTTTAACTAGAGTTTAAATCTTGAGGGGGGTTGGCATGAATGGGTAATTACCACCGAGATGAATGGTGATGATGTTTATTATGATGATGTTTTTTCCTTTATTTGAACCTTCAGAGGGAAGCAGCGTCTATCTCAGTCAGTCATCAGATTTGGAAAGGTAGGGACATGACATTTCCCCCTTCTTTCAAAACAGTAAATTTTAAATGTGACAGGCAGTAAGTTATGCTCAAGGTAATATGACAGTGGTGCTTATGGTGAGTGTAATTGAAATAAAGTCAGCACCAGCGGGGAGAAGAGTTCACACCAGCCTTCTGGAATACATGTCCTTCTTAAAGCCCTCAGTGCCGATGTCCAGGATTCAGGGCACTCCTGCCCGGTTGACATCTAGGATCTGTGTAGAGGTGACCAAGGAACAGCTACTTTTCCTGGGGGTGGTGATGATAGATGGACCGGAGCTTGAATAAATGAGTTGGGCTGTTCATAGACTTGAAGTCCTTCATGGCACTGGTGGATTTGAGGGTGGGAACAGAAGGGGCAGGTAGGCCAGAGTCTGGGGGCCAGAAGCTGGGGGCTGACTCTCTTCATGTTTCTACACTCAAGTGCCAAACTCTGGAGATCTGAGAAGTCTAAATTCTAACCTTCCAGCCTCAGATTCTTTTAAAAAACCTCAAAGGGCATTGTTGACAGGGCTGAGGAACTGCCTTTGAGTTGGTGGGATGAAGAAGAGTTTTAGAATATATAGAATTAAAAACACTGTCTAGACTCTTGCCTTGGGCCAAAACAAAGGAACAGGTCCACATAAAATGTTCCTGTTTTTCCTGGGTTCTGCTGCTGTTGTTGTTTAGTCTCTAGATTGTCTGATTGTTTGTGACTGCATGAACTGTAGCCTGCCAGGCTCCTCTGTCCCTGGAGGAATTCTTTCCCAGGCAAGAATGCTGGAGTCATTTGCCACTTCCTTCTCGAGGTGATCTTCCTGACCCAGGGATGGAACCCTCACCTCCAGCCTCGGCAGGTGGATTCTTTAGCGCTGAGCCACCTGGGAATACATAGGTTCTCCTGTATGAAGTCCATACTTCTTCAGGGGGTCCATCAGGGTTCTATCCCACCTGGTACCCCGATCTCTGTTAGACTCTTGCCTCATCATTTCATTCACCCTGTCTCATTTCAGTGTCCCACTTTCCCTAAACGTCACTGCTTGCCATCTGATCCCTCAAGACAGAAAGGTAGAGTCAGGCTCCATAATTCTTGCTCCCTCCTCTCTCATTTCCAGTCTGTGACTAGGCGCTCCAGAGTCCTTCCACCTCGCATTTCTTTGTGGCCGCCTGTCTGGTACAATTTGCCGTCATTTCTACATGGATTACTGTAGTAGCTTGGTCTCCCTACATTTATGCTGACCACATACAATCCCAGCTCTACATTGTGGCCAGAGTGATCTCTTTGAAACTAATATCGGATCAGATCACTTCTTGCTTGACCATCTGCAGTGGCTACTATGGATCCATACCATAGGTGTGACCCACCTACCTGTCCTGCCTCCCATCATGCCACTGTCCATCTCACTCTGTATACCCTACTCACTTCTCACAGGTGCTACCTAAGCCACATGTTGCCCTTGGGGGAAACATGTCATGTTTTTAGAGGAAAAATAAGGAGGTTTCCCTGAAATATGCCCCCATAGCTTCCATGAATTTTCATCATTGCACTTCTCACTGTTTGGAAGTATGTGTTCATTTGTGTGATTACTTCATTAATCTCTTTTTATGTTCTGTAGGTCAGGAGATGTATTTGTTTTTGCTCAACATTGTAACTCCCAGAGTCTAGGACCATGCCTGGCACATAGCAGGTGCTCAGAGTATGGTGGTTAAGTGGATGAATGACGATCTCAGTGCGTTTTTCCATAAGGAATCTGGTATAAAAGGAATATAACAATAAGAGTTGTTAATGCTTAGTGCTTATTCTGTGCTGGACACTGTTCTAAATGCTTTACATATATTAACTCCATATGTGCAACATACTGAGACATTCTATTATTATCCCCAGTTTTACAGATGAGGAAACTGAGGCACAAAAAGGCAAAATACCCACTTTTTTAGTGTGGGCTACACATAGGGACTTCCATGCAAAGAATCCATCATGGAGAAGGGGACAAAAAGAGTAGCCAAATATAGTAGAGAAACCTAACAAACCCAACCTCAGCCAGGTAGTCAAGGCCAACATCAGTAGTCATCCACGTGAGTAAGTCCTATGATGATATGTCCCCTTGGTTTGCGTGTGCATGCTAAGTCACTTCAGTTACGTCCAACTCTGTGACACTATGGACTGCAGTCTGCCAGGCTCCTCTGTCCATGGGGAGTCTCCAGGCAAGAACACTGGAATGGGTTGTCATGCCCTCCTCCAAGGGATATTCTTGACCCAAGGATCAAACCATGCCCTCCTCCAGGGTATCTTTCCAACCCAGAGATCGAATCCACATCTCTTGTATCTCCTGCATTGGCAGGCAGTTTCTTTACTGCTAGCACTGCCTGGGAAGCCCTCCCTTGGGATGATGTGATGAAAATGGTGCTTTACCTCTGTGATCTTCCTCCCCCAAACACAAGACTAAAGAAGAAACCATCAGTCAAATCCCAACTGAGGACATTCTACAAAATACCTGATTAGTCCTTCTCAGAACTACCAAGGTCATTAAAAACAAAGAGAGTCTGAGAAACTGTGAGAGCTAAGAGGAGCCTAAGGATACATGAAGACTAAATGTAGTGTGACATCCTGGAAGCGATCCTGACTGGAAACAGGACATTAGGTAGAAGTTAAGTCAGTCTGAATAATAGATGGGCTTTCATTAATAAGAATATATCAATATTGGTTTATTAATTGCAACAAATGAACCATACTAATGTAAGATGTTAATGACAAGGGAAACTGGATGTGGAATTTAATGGGAACCCTCTGTTCTATCTTGGCATTTTTTCATAGAACAAAAACTGCTCTAAAAACTAGAGTTTATTTAAAAGAAATTAAAAGAAAAGGCAAGGTCACAGAGCTGGTAATGTTCATAGCCAAGATTCAGTTCCCTGTTATCTGACTATATTCCCTGCCCCTAATCTCTGTACTACTATGTGAGGGGTTCCTTAAGGCTGTCCGTGGAAGGTATAACAACATTCCAAATTCCATGGTGCAAACTTGGATCAGCAGTTCAAATCTAGACCTAATTCATGGCAATCTTGACATAGGGAACAAAGCTGGGGGACCTCCCAGTGTAGCAAAGTCACCAGGGTGCTGTAGGAACAATATTCTAACCAGGTGGGAGCAGAGATAGTCCCTGTAGGGTAGGAAAATGGGGACACTGCTTTCTTGAGCTTGTCTGAGGCTGCAAGTGTGGCAGCTTCCCAGCACCTTTTTCTGAGAGACTGAGAGGCTCTAGGAATAGAAAGACTGATCGTCCTTTGTACCACAAAAGGAGTGGTACATTTAGTTGTGTTAGTCAAGAAGAGGGTGGCAATTAGAAAACTTTATCAAACCTATTATCAGTAATTACAAAATATAGCTTGAACAATTATTATCAAAACTTTAATAGAAAGCCACATTATTGATAGCATGCTTATTAACTCAGTGGGAATTACACTTAATTAAAACCAGTGGGGGGCTGCTTTTGGGTTTTCTGTCCAACATGTACCAAACATTTTGCTGCAATGCAGAAGTTTAATAAATGCTTCTCATTTAATCTGGGAGTTCTGTAACTCACAGTGCTTATTCATGTGATAAACAGTTATCATTGATCCCTTATAAGTTATTAATGCTGTCTACTTAAAAAGAGACCTTGGTCACTTTTATTATAGTGTATCTGAAAGGCTGTAGATGGAAATATTGGAAATTATTGCTTCCTGCTTACCATCTTCATAAACCTATAAAATAATTCAAAAAAATTTTTTTTATTTCATTTTGTCTGAATAAACCATAGTCTAGTAAAATGGTTCTGTTTTTATATTCAAGCAAAGTTATGTGTTAAAATTCATGGGACAATAAACCAAGATTACCAGAGGATACAATTGGAAGAGAAATTTTGGAGCCTGTGAATTTGAAGTACATTCTAAGATGAAAATTAGTAATAACTGAGCTTAGCATTGGTTTCAGATATGTCTATGTATGAGCTAGAGGAATGGGTAGAAATCAGGACATCAAATATTAATTTTATACTACCTGTGTCATTTCACGTAGTGTAGACATGAATTTTCTTATTATCCCTCTGATAATGGAATGGGAGTTAGAGATATGTTTTTTCCTCTCTTGTTATCTAGGAATATACAAGCAGATTTCACAAATATTTTTCTAGTGATACCTGTTGGAATTTCCCTTTCCAGGTGCAAGTTTCATCCACACATTCCATGTTCTTTGCAGTGTTGGCACATTGGCCTCTTGTTTCTAAACTTAAATCCTCCACATTAAGTCTTGCTTAGACATTCTCATCTTCCAGTCCACATGCATTCTGGTCCATTCTGCCCACCTGTGTGACCACACGTTTTTCCCTAAAACTCCGCGCTGAACACATCACTCCCTTTCCTTTCCCCAAACACATGAGACACCTTTCTTCGCACGGTGCCTTCAGAACTGACTTCCCTTCATGATTTAGCCAGACTCACCTTTTTCTACCTATAGCTTCCCTGGTGGCTCAGATGGTAAAGAATCTGCCTGCAATGCAGGAGACTTGAGTTCGATCCCTGGGTTGGGAAGATCTCCTGGAGAAGGGAAAAGCTACCCACTCCAGTATTCTTACCTAGAGAATTCCATGGACTGTATAGTCCATGGGGTCGGAAGGAGTCAGACACAACTGACTCACCTTTTTCTACCTACCTCACCCAGGCTACTCACACACTCCTCCGTGTTCTATGCAAATAGGGTTCTCTTTGTTTCCTGAACACAGGTGGCTTCTGCTTTCCTGCCTCTGTGCTTTTGGTCCTCTTGATTCTTTGGTATGAAATACCTTCTTTTTTACTCCCATCTCCATGTACTAATGTCCTATCTGTAAAATCAATTCACATGTTCAATAATGCATTTTTTAAACTTTAATTATAAAAAATCACTAAACAACATTAGTGATAATTTGGAAAACAGGGAAGAAAGATTACAGCAATGTCTATGATGTAATAATTATTTCCATTAGGTTTTTTTTGAGATAATTTTAGATTCTCATGCAATTGTAAGATATCATACAAAGAGCTCTCATTTGCTCTTCACCTGCTTTCTCCCAGTGGTGGTAAAGTCTTGTATAACTATAGTTCAGGATGGCAACCAGGAAATTGACGTTGTTACCATCCACTGATCCTATTGGGATTTCACCAGTTTATCATGCACTCACTTGAATCTGTGTGCACGTGTGTGTGTGTGTGTGTGTGTGTGTGTGTGCACGTGCTCATGGATGTGTTTAGTTCTATGTACTGTCATCACATGCATAGATTGGTGTGGCTACCGCCAGAGTCAAGACACAGTTCCATTATCAGGATCATTAGTGTTAAGCTTCCATAGCCACAGGCCCCTCCCACCCCTAGCCTCTGGGACCCACTGATCTGTTTGTTCTCCAGCTCTCAGATTTTGCAATTTCAACAATGTTATATAATAGAGTGATACAGTGAACAGACTCCATTATATAATATTCTTGAAATCACAAAAATCTATGGCGTCATACAGTAAACAGAAAGAAGGCTTCCCTGGTGGCTCAAAAGGTAAAGAATCTGCCTGCAATGCAGGAGACTCGGGTTCAGTCCCTGATTCGGGAAGATTCCCTGGAGAAGGGAATGGCTGCCCACTCCAGTATACTTACCTAGAGAATTCCATGGACAGAGGAGCCTGGTGGGCTATAGTCCATGGGATTGCAAAGAGTCGTACACAACTGACTAACGCTTTAACTTCACAGCAAACAGAAACCTTTCATAGGCATTTTTCAGGTGCTTGCTGGGAAGTTTTGTGAGGTAAGTACCTCCTCCTTCCTCCTCGTGTCATCTTCAAGGCAGTGTCTTGCTGCTCAGAGTTTCTTTACAGTTGAGGCTCTGCAGAGACTGTATGTGAGATAATGAAAGCTCCTGGGAATTAACAAAAGCTTCTGGGAGAGCTTTGACTTTCAGTGACCACGGAGTTGGTGGATCTTTGAGATCATGATACCTGGGTCTCTGAGACACAAGAGGACTACAGATGACAGTGTATGGAGCTCATCCTGGCCACACCACCTGCTAGCCATGTAAGCTCAGCTTCCTCATCTATGAGATGGGGATGATGATGATTTCAACAACATAGGACTGAGGAGAGGATGAAATACAGAGGTTGTATAACTTCTCTGGCACATAGAGTTTGAAACATAAGTAGCTCTTCAGGTGTAGACTTAACAAAAACTTCTAGAGCATCTGCTATGCTAGGGTGTACCCGGGTTGGATGCAATGGTGAGCAAGGCTATGTGGACCTTTGTGTGATAACTGCTTTTAGTTAAGTAGGGTATATTTTCAGATGACATGTGGAAGCAGGACTAGTGCATCATCTAATCTGATCTACTTTTCAACAAAAGTAGACATATTTAGTAGAATTATACTTCTCCTGGTTAAGGTCTTTTTATTTCTTTTAATAACTTAAAAGTGTTTCTCTTTCGATATCTTTTAACAACCCCTTCCATGTTGTTAACAATGGAAGCCCCTTGCTCTTAAGATGCTAGAGAATAGGAAATGGTTTTGCATCACACTTTTAAAATCATGCAGTCTACAGCTTTACTGGGTGATCTTTTTTCAGAAGGCACATCGTTCATAAAGCAGCACTCAGTTAGCCAGATGTTAATTCTTATCTTTTTTAATGTAGTCTTAGGGAAAAATAAAATTTAGACTAATGATGAAAGACATATGCAAAATTAAAGATTGCAGCAATAAATACCTGCTAGTGCCTTTCTTATTTTTAAATTTGCAAATTATTGATCCGTGCTTAATCTTTTCTGTTTAGCTAACATGTATCAGGCAGCCCCCATCCTCTATTGCCTAGTCCCTTCTGCTGTTGGATCAAAGCCATTCATTATCATCTGACTTTTAGAAGAAAAGTGTTAATTGCTTCTTTGATCCTTAGCTCCATCATCTGTAAAATAGAGCTAAAATCTGACTTTCTTACCCCTCAGAGTTATTTAGGGAACAGATACAGAAAAGTATGTGAGAGCTCATTTGTGTCTGACTCTTTGCAACACCATGGACTGTAGCCCACCAGCCTCCTCTGTCCATGGAATTCTTCAGGCAAGAATACTGAGGTGGGTTGCCATTCCGTTCTCCAGAGGATCTTCCCAACTCAGGGACTGAACCTGGGTCTCCCACATTGCAGACAAATTCTTTACTGTCTGAGCCACCAGGGAAGCCCCTTAAAATATGTGAAAGAATTGGTAAATAGTGAAGGGCTTACATATAGGAAGTGTTATGAGAGTGATATGGAGGAGTTAAGTGTGAACTTGGAGCCAGACAGACCTGGGTTCAAATCCCAACTCAGCCAATTTGTGCTGGTTGTGTGACCTGCGACAAGTAATTTAACTACTCTGATCCTCAGCCTGCTGACATTTCAAACAGGAATGCCATTACATACATGGGTGTCTCTTAAGGTGTGTTCTGGTTATTTTCCATGCCCCCTTCCTCCCTGCCCCAATCCCTTCTCTGCTTTTCTCTGTGCCTCTGGTGTCTCATCACTGTGACTGCATCATCCAGGCATTTGTTGCCAGTTGAGTTGGCCAGGAGGAGGCATTGATGGTGATAGGAAAGAAGCTGGCATTTCTTTGCTCTCTCCTGCTTCAATGTAAGGAATAACCGAGTCTCTGGCAAGGGATATGCCCTCCTTGATCTCAGCCTCCTGGTCATCACCTCCCTGACAGTTCTTGTTCTTACTGGGCTCCAGGAATACTATCTTTTCCTGGTGAGTGGTGACTGCTACCTGCTGTTGCTAGTCTCTGGGTGCCTGGCCACTCCTTATTGGTTCCTTTAGCCTTCCTGTATCCACCTCCGTATCCTTCACTGAGGTCTGTTACTTTAAACCAGCTGCACTGATTATTGTTCCTGCTGAGATTCCAGCTGGTATAGGTAGAAAGGGATTACATTTAAACATAAATGAACATTGTTTAGTCTTCGATCTGGCACATAAACAGGGGTTCTCAGGATCTCATTTATCTATGTTGTTTTGCCTCATTTTTGTGCAGAGAGTAACTTTCTTTTATTCTTCATGGCTTACATAAAATCTGCTCCTTTACACTAAACACACAAAACACAGAGCAAGTCTGATCCCCCACACAGCGATTACTCCTCTGTTAATTTTCCCCTGCCAGCCCCTCCAACCAGTTTATAAATCCTTACTCTCAGGTTTGGAACACGTGCTAATCAGCCAAGCTCCTCCTGGAGTTTTTAACAGTCTGCTTTTTGGCTGAGAACATTCTGTTGTTGCTGCTTTTAAGATTCAGACTCAGAACTGGAAGCTACCATGGGGTCACGTCCTTCAGCTTCCCTTCTGTAAACAATCTCCAAAGCACTCCTGGCAGATGGGCACCCAGGACTTTCAAGCTCTAGGTAACTAAGGAATATAATTTGAGGAAAAAATTAACCCAATCTTTTCCCCTATGATATCCAAGTATGGATTAAGAGGCTGCCATTTATAAAATGAATTTATGGTTACCAAGGGGAAGCATGGGGGGTGCGGTGAGGAATAGTTAGAGAGTTTGTGATGGACATGTGCTATATTTAAAATGGATAATCAATAAGGACCTACTGTACAGCCCATGGAACTCTGCTCAATGATATGTGGCAGCAGCCTGGATGGGAGGGGAGTCTGGGGGAGAATGGATACATGTATATGTATGGCTGAGTCCCTTTGCTGTTTACCTGAAACTATCATAACATTGTTAAACAGCTATATCCCAATGCAAAATAAAAAGTTCAAAAACAACACAAAGATGCTGCCATTTGACGGCCTTTCTGATATTTGTCTTCTCCTAAATGGTTGAATGAGTACAATTAATTTTACAAGTCTTTTTGTAATCACAAATGATTTTTTTAATTATATAATTTTCAGGAGGAGAAATATTGGTGAACAATGAAGTTGTATGGCCAGAGACAAATAACATGATTGTCAGTATTCAGGGTCTAATTCAAGTCTGTTTCTTGCTTCTGAACTCTTATGGTTTTAGAGACAGAAAGAACCGTACTGACCACCGATCAGTTCCTCCCATTTACAGATAAGGCAGCTGAGGCTCAGCATTAAGGACTGACTTGTTCATTTGGAAAGATGCCATCTCTAGTTTTAAGGATAGTGAATTCAAAAGCATAATCTGAGTGCTGCTATTGACCTGAGGACCTTGAGTAGAAAATGATACCATTTACATGGACTTTTTGAAGTGAAAAACAGAAGCTTGAGTATACTGATCCACATAACCCTAGTTTAAAATTAAGAAGGTCCTGATGTGTGTCTGTATGCATGTGTCTGTGTGTGTGCTTGCTTTCTTTTTGTTTTTCACTAACAAGCTCTGAAAACTGTGGGCTTCTCATATGGCACAGTGTTGAAGAATCTGCCTGCCAATGCAGGAGACACAAGAGAAGTGGGTTCAACCCCTGGGTTGGGAAGAGCCCCCGGAGAAGGAAATGGCAACCCAATCCAGTATTCTTGCCTGGAAAATTTGATAGACAGAGGAGCCTGGTGGGCTACAGTCCATGGGGTCACAAAAGAGTCTAACATGACTGAGCATGCACATATGTGTGCATTATTTTATTCTTCTCTTTTTGATATCACTATATTTGACCTATCCATGACATTTGCATGAATGAAAAATTATAGATTTAATTTTAAAAAGACATATACAAGAAAGACAGCCTTTTTTAATTCGTTAAGTATTACTGGCACAAGATCCAGGACACATGAGGTTCTCGGGGCGGGGGATAAAACAGATTGGGACCTAAACAAGAAACCATGGGCCCCACAATTCTTAAAAAAGCCTACAAAAATGAAATTAATAAGTATTTAAACATCTCCTAAAAATGCATTTTTTCGACTTCATTAAGTGTTCAATTTGGTATGTGTGAAAATTTCATTATATTGGAAAACATTTGAAGGTGATATGTTCTTCTTTCACAAGTTCCTAAGTATGCATGGTAATTGCCGAGACATAATTGACATTCTAAATTAGATGAGTTTTTGAGCCAAATAATTTCAAGGTAAAATTATAAGTTAAAAAATTTCATTTTCCTGCAGAGAAAATTTAATGTGTGACATGAATACATTATGATATTATTTATGTGATATGGATGCAAGCCCTCTAGAATGTTGAAATACATGGATCTTTGAGGGGCTTAAAACCTGTCCAGGGGATGATGAGGGAAGTGGCAGAAGCATAGTATAGTTTGCTAGAATAAAATTCTGTAGCAGTACCCCCACCTCCCCACCCACAACATTACAAGTGTTACAAGAGTAACATTAATGGAATGCAGGGAGCTGTGATCACTTTCTATTAACGAAGTGTATTAGCTATCTATCGCTGTGTAACAAATTGCTGCACACTTAGTAGTTTAAAGCAACACCTTATCTCACAAGTTTTGTGAGTCTAGAGTCAAAGTGTTACTTAAATGGATCCTCTGCTGAGGGTCTCAAAGGCTGCAATCAAAGTGTCGACCAGGCTGTATTCTCATCTGGAGCCAGGACAGGGAAATAATCTAACTTCTGAGCTCACTCAGGTTGTTGGCAGAATTCATTTCCTTATGTTTGGAGGAAAGTACAGAGGTCACCACCATCTTTCTTGCTGTCAGCTGGAGGTTGCCCTTGGCTCTTAGAGGCTCCCCAGCATTCCCAGAAGCTATCCACAGTTCTGTACCATGCTGGCTTTCCAGTACGGCTGCTTACTTTATCAAATCAGCAGGGAGAAAGAATCTCTATGATCCAGCAATCCCACTGCTGGGCATACACACTGAGGAAACCAGAAGAGAAAGAGACACATGTACCCCAATGTTCATTGCAGCACTGTTTATAATAGCCAGGACATGGAAGCAACCTAGGTGTCCATCAGCAGATGAATGGATAAGAAAGCTGTGGTACATATACACAATGGAGTATTACTCAGCCATTAAAAAGAATACATTTGAATCAGTTCTAATGAGGTGGATGAAACTGGAGCCTATTATACAGAGTGAAGTAAGCCAGAAAGAAAAACACCAATACACTATACTAACGCATATATATGGAATTTATAAACATGGTAACAATAACCCTGTATACGAGACAGCAAAAGAGACACTGATGTATAGAACAGTCTTTTGGACTCTGTGGGAGAGGGAGAGGTAGGAAGATTTGGGAGAATGGCATTGAAATATGTATAATATCATATATGAAACAAGTCGCCAGTCCAGGTTCGATGCACGATACTGGATGCTTGGGGCTGGTGCACTGGGACGACCCAGAGGGATGGTATGGGGAGGGAGGAGGGTTCAGGATGGGGAACACATGTATACCTGTGGCAGATTCATTTTGATATATGGCAAAACCAATACAATATTGTAAAGTTAAATAAAATAAAATTAAAAAAAAGAATCTCTAGAGTAAGCTTGATAGCAAGAAGTCTGAAATATAATGTAATTATCAGGAGAACATCCCATTACCTTTGCCACATTCTATAAATTAGAAGCAAGTCATAAATTCCTTCCTTAATCAGCGGGAGATGATCGCACAAAGCTGTGGATGCCAGGAGGTGATGGTGCCACCCTAGAGTCTATTCAACACAGAGAGAATGAAGAGGATCTGTTCACTTGAATGAATTGATTCAGCTTCTTTGATTAGGTGTTTAGAATAGTTCCGCTTTTGGAGAGAGTGATAGAACAAACCTGAGAGTGACCAGAACTTCTGCATCCTGTGTTCAGTGGCCTTTTCTGATCATCCTGGGACCCTTGGCAGATCCTTGCTAGTACTCAAATGGTTAGCATTTCTACGGGATGTGACATACCCAAACATGCCTTTCTCAGCATCAGTCCATGCAGAGGACTAGCCCCTCTCCTGTCATGAAAATATTACCCATGCATCTTGTTTAATTTGCTCAGGTCTAAGCAATTAGGAAAATGTTCTTATAAAGCAACACAAGCTCAGAAATTCATAGTTGATAATAACCTTACTTTTTGTCCCGTGTATATATTGCATTTCCGTACTAATAGGGCACAACACTGCATCAGCCTGAGTTGTAGGAATTACGGGGATTTTTGTCACTGAGGCAGACCCACTTGGAAAGATGTTTGGGTGCATTATACCATATGCAGTCAAGAAAGTTTTACCTATAGGATGCTTGGCTTGTGTTCATGGGGACAGGAACTTTGGCCAAAAAAAAAAAAATTTTTTTTTTTTTCCTAAGAATCATCTAAGCTGATTGGAAGTGCTTGTTCTTAAGCCTTTGACAGCTTTTTTTTGGACTGAAGCCATCTTTCAGTTTACACTTTCTTCTAGACTGTTATGCTTCACCCTTTGGATTTGACATTTCTTGCAAGGTTTACTTGGCATCTGCCTCTGGCCACTGCATAACTCTGCTTTCCTGTCTGGATAAAGTTTTTCTGTTACCCATGCTCTAGGCATCAGTTTTCAGCCCAGTGACTTGCCTCAATATGCAGCACGCTAGAGGAAACACTGGACTGTGTAGTTAAGACAGTGTTTTGTGTGTGTGTGTGTGTGTGTAGAGGTGGGGGAGGCATGTACACTCAGTCATGTCAGACTCTTGCAATCCCATAGACTCCAACTCTTGTGATCCCACGGACTGTAGCCCATCAAGCTCTTTTGTCCATGGGATTCTATACTGGATTGAGTTGGCAGTTCCTTTTCCATGGGATCTTCCCAACCTAGGGATGGAACCCATAACTCTCGTGTCTCCTGCACTGGCAGGCAGATTTTTGAACACTACACCACCTGGGAAGCCCTTAGACAGTGTTGCTTGCATGTTGTTGTTTTTAGTTGCTCAGTTATGTCTGACTTTTTGTGACCCCATGACTGCACCACTCAAGGCTTCCCTGTCCTTCACCATCTCCTGGAGCTTGCTCAAACTCATGTCCATTGAATTGGTGATGCCATCCAATCATCTCATCCTCTGTGGTCCCCTTATCCTCCTGACTTCAATCTTTCCCATCATCAGGGTCTTTTCTAATGAGTTGGCTCTTTGCATCGGTGGTCAAAGTATTGGAGCTTCAGCTTCAGCATCAGTCCTTCCAATGAATATTCAGGACTGGTTTCCTTTAGGATTGACTGGTTTGATCTCCTTGCTGTCCAAGGGACTCTCAAGAGTTTTCTCTGACACCACAGTTCAAAAGCATCAGTTCTTCAGTGCTCAGACTTATTTATGGTACAACTCTCACATCCATACTTGAGTACTAGAAAAACCATAGCTTTGACTATATGGACCTTTGTTGGCAAAGTAATGTCTCTGCTTTTTAATACGCTGTCTAGGTTTGTCATTTCTTTTCTTCCAAGGAGCAAGTATCTTTTAATTTCATGGCTGAAGTCACCATCTACAGTGATTTTAGAGCCCAAGAAAATAAAGTCTGTCACTGTTTACATTGTTTCCCCAACTATTTACCATGAAGTGATAGGACCCGATACCATGATCTTCGTTTTTTGAATGTTGAGTTTTAAGCCAGCTATTTCACTCTCCTCTTTCACCTTCATCAAGAGGCCCTTTAGTTCCTCTTTGCTTTCTGCCATAGGGGTGGTATCATCTGCATGTCTGAAATTATTGATATTTCTCCCAGAAAGCTTGATTCCAGCTTGTGCTTCATCCAGCCCAGCATTTCTCATGATGTACTCTGCATATAAATTAAATAAGCAGGGTGATAATATACAGCCTTGATGTACTCCTTTCCCAATTTGGAACCAATCCATTGTTCCATGTACAGTTTAAACTGTTGCTTCTTGACCTGCATACAGGTTTCTCAGGAGGTAGGTAAGTGGTCTGGTATTCCCATCTCTTGAAGAATTTTCCAGTTTGTTGTGATCCGCTCAAAGATTTTAATGTAGTCAATGAATCAAAAGTAGATGTTTTTCTGAAATTCTCTTGTTTTTTCTATGATCCAAAGGATGTTGGCAATTGGATCTCTGGTTCCTCTGCCTTTTCTAAATCCAGCTTGAACATCTGGAAGTTCTTGGTCCATGTACTGTTGAAGCCTAGCTTAGAGAATTTTGAGCATTACTTTGCTAGCATGTGAAATGACTGCAATTGTGCGGTAGTTTGAACATTCTTTGACATTGACTTTCTTTAGGATTGGAATGAAAAATGAACCTTTTCCAGTCCTGTGGCCACTGCATAGTTTTCCAAATGTGCTGCCATATTGAGTGCAGCACTTTAACAACATTACCTTTTAGGATTTGAAAAAGCTCAGCTGAAATTCTGTCACCTCCATTAGCTTTGTTCATAGTGATGCTTTCCAAGACCCACTTGACTTCGCACTCCAGGATGTCTGGCTCTAGGTGAGTGATCACACCATTATGGTTATCTGGGTCATGAAGATCTTTTTTTGTATAGTTATGTTTCTTCTTGCTACCTCTTCTTAATATCTTCTGCTTCTGTTAAGCCCATACAATTTATGTCCTTTATTGTACCCATCTTGGCAGGAAATGTTCCCTTGGTATCTCTAATTTTCTTGAAGAGATCTTTCTTCCTGCTAAAGCAAAATTTGATGAGCTTAACACAGTAAGACTATTTCTTATCAGCACAACAGGAGAATGCAGGTGTTCCTGGTCAGGTAGCTCTCCCATAGATGGGGTGATACTGGGGCCCAGGCTCCTTCCGTCTCTGGCTCTGCCATCTCTAGCACACAGCTTCCCCCATCACTGTGTTTTTCTGCATCAAGCCATGGAAAGGAAAAGTTTATCAAAGATTGTGCAGAAAGGGTTTTATGTGCTAAGCCCATCAAGTCTCACTTTCTTGGGGCACACCCAAATGCAAGGTTGGCTGGGAAGTGTGATCTATGTGGCCAAGAAGAAAGGGAAACTTAGCTAGCAGTGTCTGCCATAGGGAATCTTTTGACAGCCATGAGGCTACTGTACCCACATGCATACTGGGGAGACTTAGTGGGCAGCACTCTTGAAAACAAGGACAATAATCAGTGGGTTTTTAAATTGAAGCTTGTATTGAAACATACAAAATTTATTATGTTTCAGATGTTGCTCTAAGTGTTTTTCAAATAACAACTCTCTAATCTTTACATAGCCCTATGGAGTAGTCCTGTTATTGTCCTCATTTATAGATGGGAAAATTGAGGCACAGACTAGCTAAGTAGATTACTCTAGGTAATAGCACCAGTAAACAGGAAGAGTGAGGATTTGAATCTAGACATCTTGGCTTCAGAGCCTGTGTTTTACCACTGTGCCTCATGGACTTCAGCTTCATCCCCACTGTGATTCTTTCATGAGAATAAATTTTTTATTGATAAGGAAATTGGGTATCCTAGTACAGCCCCCTGAAGAAAGATAGTATTATTCCCATTTTATAGATTGTGTAATACACTTCACAGAAATCGATGAGCCTCCCCACATTACACCAGCAGAGCAGTAAATTGCCCCTTTGGGAAGAATGAGTTTCCTCATGGCCATACCTGGGCTTTGTGGGTGGGTCTTTGAGTGTGCTCCCCTCAGAGGGCATTTGGTGCTACTTTTATGGGCAAAAATGTGAATATCTGAGGCAAAAGACTTATTTAATCCAAGAAGAGCAAGGGAAGACAATGAATTAACTTCAGTTCTTGTAACCATCAAGCTGTCAGGAAGTCTTCAGCATGGTGTGAATTAATAGCACAAATACCAAGAGTCTTTCCCTGTCAGGTAATGCCAGCAACCACTTGTATCAAGGAGTGCAGTGAATGTTAGAAAATCCTTTTTATGGCTCAAGTTTACTTATTGTTGAAAAATAATACATGGAGCTATTGATGTGACCTTCATATTTCTTTATGGGTGAAGGTTACTGAGAGTATTAAAGAATATTCCACAGCAGTGATCTGACCTTTATACTTCAGGTAGCAGTCTATGAACAATACCTAAAGACCTGTCTTTTAAGTGTTTGTGTGTGTGTGTGTGTGTTTCCTTGAGTTTTTGATGTTATCAGATTCATCATAGGACTTTTAAAAATGTAAAGCAAAAAAATTGAGGACAGTATCTCTGCTTTAGCAATTCAATTACACTTAGATAATTCTATAATTTTAGCTGTTCTTTAATTTTGACTTATTGACTATCTTAATCCATTCAGATTGTTCTAACCAACTATCATAGACTGAGTAGCTCATAAACAACAAGTGTTTCTTTCTCCGAAGGCTGGAAGTCCAAGATCAAGACACTGGCAGGTGTGGTGTCTGGTGAGAGCTCTCTTTCTGGCTGATGGATGCCTGTCTTGTCGCATCCTCACAAAGTGGAAGGAGTGAAGTTACTGTCTGAGGTCACTTTTGTGAAGGCACTAATTTCACTCATGAAGGCTTCCACCCTCAGCACCTATTCATCTCTTTAAAGACTTCACTTCCTAATGCCATCACACTGAGGGTTAGTTTCTGAATCCAAATTTAGAATTTCAGGGGGAACATAGGAATTTTGAGGGGACACAAACATTCAGATCACAGAATTGACCTTTTTATTTAAGTTACAAGATCATGTATCTGATCTCTTTTGATTAAAATCTGTTAAAAAGTTTTTACTCTTCCACAATTTTTAAAAGAAAAATTTAAAAACAAAACCAATGGGTATGAGATATATTTATTCCAATGTAACTTTTCATATTTCCATATACGTTCCTTTTATCTATACATAAACTAGAAATCACAATATTTTAAGAGTACCTTGAAATTTAGAGATGAATTTCATAACATCTTTTTATTTAATATATTCACCACAGCTGTGGGAAGTGAATATAATTATCATTTGATTTCATACATAAGAAGACAGAGGCCCCAGGAGGGACTTGTCTGTGTCCCACAGCTCACTAGGGGACAGCTTGAGGTTCAGGTTTTTCACAAGGACTCAGTGTCTCAGCTTTCCTGCCTCTTCCTGTTGGCAGGGAGTTAATGTGAATATTTCCACTGAAATGTGGTCGGTGGAGTCAGTATAGCCGGAAAGAGCCTTATGCGTGTTCCCAGAAATCTGCTAGGCACCCCACTCTCCTCAGGAGCCTGTCATCCTCATGACAGTTCTTTGGGTCAGTGTTACTGTCTCTCTTTAAACAGATGAAAAGCCCTGAAATTTAGAAAGATTACATAACTTACCCAGGGGTTCATGGTTTATAACAGTAAAATTAGAGTTCAAGCCTCAGTTTATTTAGACCAAAGTTCTGTGCTTTCCCTATACATCTTCCAAAATAAAACTTTTGTTTCAAACACTGTGTGTGCTTGTGTGTCAGTCACTCAGTTGTGTCTGACTCTTTGTGACCCCATGGATTGTAGCCCACCAGGCTCCTCTGTTCATGGACTTCTCCAGGCAAGAATACTGGAGTGGGTTGCCATTCTCTTCTCCAGGGGATCTTCCTAACCCAGGAGTTGAATCCAGGTCTCCTGCATTGCATGAAGATTCTTCACAGTTTGAGCCATCAGGGAAGTCCACCTACCTTTATTGAGTTAAACAGCAAATCTTAGATAACTAGGCTCTGGTACTGGCCTGTGGCTTAACCAGTACTTGAGTAAGGAGAAGTTGGTTATTAGCATGGGCTTGTGTTAAGGTGTGCCTTGTTGGATCAGGTGGGTGTGTTCATGTTCCCTTTATAATCTTTAACACCTGCACCTGAATTTCCCTGGTGGATATGTTCTACTGCTTTCAGATGAGATTGTTCCCGTCTCTGTTTCAGACTGATGCTCTTGGCCTGATAGTCCATACTTGATTTTCTATATGTATTTATTTATTGCAGTCTTTCATAAGAAGTAATTTGGAGGTTTATTCATAAAATAGTGATTGATTCTTATATAAGAAGCAGTTATTTTCTTCCAACACTGAGATCCTGAAAACAAGACCTATGACCTATTTGTTACTTGGCCTTGAATCAAACAATTATCTTTTCTCTGAGACCTTGAAACAATGCCTTTATTTCTGTAAGAAGCCAAGCTAATAGTCAAGTAAATCTGTACATTTGCACTTAAATCTTTATAAAATGAATTTTCCTGAGTAAGGAAAGAATATGAAACCACGGGGCATTTTTTTTTCTTCTTTGGGTTCTGCTTAGTAAGAATGTTGAATTTTTATTTACATGTTTATTTACTTTATTTGTATTGACTTAGTGATGAAAAAGTGAAACCTAGGTTAGTTCTGTTGACATGTTGGTCTTGAAGTAACATAATTAAAAAATAAATGAATTAACTATCTTTGTCTTCACTTCTTTTTTTATAGAACTATATATGAAAACAGCTTTACTTGGAAAAAATATATTTTATGTGATGGCATATTGTTGGCCCTTTTACTGTGAGGCTGTGTGGCTTGAATGCGTCCCAACTTCTCACTCCAGTGTCATGGACATTTTTTTTTCCCCTGGTATTCTTTACACATATCTTTACTGTCAAGCTGCTAAATGATCCCCTTTCGTGACGTCTGGCTCACTGCTCTTACCCCCAGGCTGAAGTCGACTTGCCAAAGTCCTGCTTGGCTGGCTGACCCTGCTCAGCAGCCCAGGAATAATATTTTGCCAACTCTTGGGGGCATTGCTGTAAAGACCAGGACAAATGCCCCTGTGAGCTTGCTCGGGAGCCCACAAACCCAACAGTAGTGGTGGAGATACCTGCTGGGGGGCAGCCCAACAGAAAGATCCTCTTCACACACTCATCCCAACTGGAAGCAACTGCCAATGAGGCATGCCTCAAACATGTATTTATTGAGACTCATAGTCATGTATTTGCTTTTCTCTAGCTGCATTACAGATCATGCAAGGAAGGTCAGCAATAGGATGCAGTGTACTATACCCATTTTTCTGATGATGATTTCACATCACATAATCATATCGTGTGTAATATCATATGTCACATTAAGATATGTTGCCCAAGTTCCACAGCGAGTGTTGAGCAGAACCAGGATCAAAATTTAGGTCTTTTAATTGAGTGTCCTAAAGTCACTTTTAAAAAATGATAGGATGTAAATCAAACATTTTTAATAGATTTTATCTTGTAGGGAAGTTTTAGATTCACAGCAAAATTGAATGAACATATTTTCCCCAATTCATACCTGATGTGTATGTGTGTGTGTGTGTGTGTGTTAGTTACTCAGCCATGTGCTGCTCTCTGTAACCCCGTGGACTGTAGCCCACCAGACTCCTCTGTCCTTAGAATTCTCCAGGTAAGAATGCTGGAATGGGTAGCCATTCCCTTCTCCAGTCACACATGTATAGCCTCCCTTCAAATGCACAGCTGAACAGAGAGGTACATTTGCTACAACTGGTGAACCTATACTGATACATCATCACCCAGAGTCTATAGTTTAGAGTTCATGCTTGGCGTTGTACACTCTAGGTTTTGACAAACATATGAGAAGTATTTGCCATTTTATCGATAGTATTGCATGGAATAGTTATGAATTTTTAAAAGAGGGTTAAAAAGGGGCTTCTGATTTGAAGCCTAGTGACTCTTCATTCACTGCAGCTGCCCCAGGCTTCCCAGGAGTGGGAAGGGAAGGCCCAGAGATGAACAGCTGTGGATGGACTGCCATAGAGAGGCTTTGTGCAGAGGCCTGTGGGTCACACACCGGGCTGTTACAAACCTCTACATCCTCCAGGTTTTGAACAACACTGTATGTAAGATATGATCACCCTTTTAAATTTTGTCACATGTCCATAGTGCTAAATCATTAGGCAGTTTCCATAGAGACACCTAAGAGCAAAGTGTGGAGTGTGAAAGGAAGAGTTCATCACAGGGGCAGGATTATATAGGGCCTCTGGGTACAGGCTGTGGAATCAAAGTGCTTGCGTTTCTCTCTTGATTCTGCCGCACACCAGCAGTGAGATATTAACCATGTCGTTCTGCTGCCCAGTGCCTCAATGTTTCCCTCTGTAAAATGAGGCGGTGGCACCTCCCTGTGCCAGTTTCCTGGGGCTGCCACATGAAAGTCCCACAAACTGGGGTGGCTTAAAACAACTGAAGTGTCTTCTTCACACTTCTGGAGGCTGAAGTCTGAGATCAAGGTGTCGGCCACGATGCCTCTGAAACCTGAAGGGGCGAATCCTGTCTTCCTTTTTCCTGGCTTCTGGTGGTTTCCTGGAAACCTCTGGCGTCTCTTGGCTTCCCACTGTACCACTTCAGACTTTGCCTTTGTCACCATGTGGCATGGTCCTTTCATGTATTTGTGTCTCTTTTCTTCTCCTACTCTTATAAACAAGCCGTATTGGATTAGAGCCCACTCTAATTAATTACAATGCTATTTCAACTTGATTATACCTTCAAAGACCCTGTTTCCAAATAAGGTCACATTCTTAGGTTCTATGGGTTCAGATTTCAACATTTTTTTTTTTTTGAGGGGGTAATATACATCAACTCATAGTACTACCTCCTAGATTTGATGTGATGAAATAATGTGCATAAAACACATGCCCATCTAGACACTCTGTGTTTTCCATCATCATCAAATCTGTTCAATTAGCAAATATATATTGAGTACCCACCAAAGGCCACATTTGGTGGCAGATTTTAAAAAATCATTTATTTTGGCTGCACCGGGTCTTTGTTGCTGCTCGCAGGCTTTATCTAGTTGTGTGGAGCAGGGGCTACTTTCCTGTTGCAGAGCACAGGCTCTAGAGTGCAGGCTCACTAGTTGTGGCGTGCGGGCTTTGTCACCCTGCAGCATGTAGGATCCTCCCAGTCCAGGCATAGAACCTGTGTCCTCTGCATTGGCAGGCGGATTTGCCACCACTTGACCACCAGGGAGGCCTACCCTGCAGTCTTGATCCATTCAGTAAGACGCACAGGAGCACAAGAGACCCAGGAAGGACTACCTCCCCAAAGGGACAAGATCTCATCTAGGGATTCTAGGAAGGGTTCTGTAAGGAAATTATATTGAAGAACAGGATCAGGGGGAGAAAAAAAAACACATCAAAGGTTGACCAGAAGAGGAATGTGGAATAGAAGGTTCCATGCAGAGAGGAGAGACTGAGCAATGTCAGGTTGTGATACTTGGACAGTCCAGAGAGGCTTAAGAGCACTGAATGAGGAGCCGAGGGCAGACAATGAGATTGGAGCGTGGGCAGGGCAGATCCCACAGGACCTAGTAGGATATATTAAGGATTTTGATCTGCATACTAAGACTGATGGGAAACCATTGAAGGGCTTTAAGTGGTAGAAATGGAACGGTTTATTAGAATAATAAAACTCCTGTTTAGAATACTGACAATCAAGAGGAATTTTCCATCTGTATTTATGTCTACAAATAAGGCAATGAAGTGGCTTACATCATTTGCATTAGAGCCCATATTTACTTTGAGAAATTTCTGATTAGCTAAGAGAGTAGAAGAAATTCTCTTCAAATATTGTTAAAACATAGTAAATCTTTTTAAGAAATAAACATTGGTATTTGAATAAATTCTCTTTACAAATTAGAGGTACGATTAAGGTTAATAAATTACTATCCAGTCATATTTTTCCTCCAAATCAGCTAAGCATCTTACTATAGGCAAAGTGCAGTGGTAGACCCTGCTAGAATTACTTAGATATCCCATACACTCAGATTTTAATTATATATTAAGTCATGAATTTGTCTACTTTTACAGAATAAATTTTTTATGATGACATATTAAAACATGTCCCATTGCGCTTTGATTACTTTGGATGCATACAGTTTAATCAGATCCAGATGACCTTTTTGTTGTTCCTAAAGGAAATTGAAATAAAGGATTAGTCTCCTCCCTTTTGTCTGTCTGTTCTGTCTGTTCATTTGGTTTGAGTAATTCGAGGCATGGAGTAATTAATTATCTTCCATTCTTAGAGTACTCACCAGTCATTCCTCTGCAGAGTCTAACTATGTTATTATTTTGCTTCCTCCATTGAACAGATGGTTGTCACAGTTCCTTGAAAGAGAGGATAAGTATTTGACTCAATTTTGTATTTTAGTTTTCAGTCTTCATCAAAAACCTGTGACTGCCAATTGAACTGATTGTGGGTCAGTCTATTCCCTGAAGATTCCCAAAGCTTGTTCAGAGGGGAAAGCTGTTTGTTGTTGGCACCCCTAAGAGAACATGGGATCTTGGGTCCTTCACAGCAGGTATCCATGGTCCCAAGAACTATCAGTA
>NW_011494707.1:2667372-2668104 GCF_000754665.1 Bison bison bison | reverse complement strand
TAAGAAGGCATGTCATTTAGGTATTAATGATGGTAAATGCTTGAGGAGCAGGTTGTTACCTAGAGGCCATGTACTGAGGGCACAGGACTTTTTAAAATTTTATTTTTGGATTGTGTTGCCAAACAGTGGCCAAAAATCTGTAATACTGGCTTTCTCACATCCCACTGAGTCTTTTTATATTCTTAATAATTTGATAATTGCAACTGATTTTTTTAAGTTACAGACATACAGCCTTAGAGGGTCCTATTATTAATATAGATAAGCCTTTGATATATATTTCTATATTTGATATATAGTCACTTTTGGTAGTGTAAGTGGACTGTGTTTGTCATCAGTGTGCCCAAAATAATTTCTGCAAAAAATACAAGATTCAAGATATCCATCAGCCCTTGAGAAGGAAAACATATGTTTTTGAAACAAAATCCTGAATTCACTGTCTCCATGTCACATAGCCAGTTGTGGGTGTGAAGAAGTCACTCACAGCATTGCTTATAAAGCTGTGACTCATGTGGTCCAGAGCAGGCTACATTTAAAGAATAAGGGCCTAAGTAAATCTTTATTAATATTTCTCCCATTTAAAGAAATCCAAGTACTTGTCCAGACAAATTCTTAGGGTTCTTTCTATCCTTCAGTAGCCTGAACCTTTTGATAGCTTCTGACCTCCCTCCGGTCCCACTTCATCCCAGAAAAATCTCTTTTCTCATCTGTGCTGACTCTTGTCTTTATCATTCA
>NW_011494707.1:2660003-2667272 GCF_000754665.1 Bison bison bison | reverse complement strand
ATTCAGTTCTTCCTTTCATTGTGCCTTCCTGTATGATCCCTCATATTGTATTGTGTACCCTCCTCACCACAAATGCCCCACTGGACTTTGTCATTGTTCTCAGAAAAGCAGGGTGAAGGTTGGGGAGGGGAGGCTGAACAATGCTGCTGCTGCTGCTAAGTCGCTTCAGTCGTGTCCGACTCTGTGCGACCCCATAGACGGCAGCCCACCAGGCTCCCCCGTCCCTGGGATTCTCCAGGCAAGAACACTGGAGTGGGGTGCCATTTCCTCCTCCAATGCATGAAAGTGAAAAGAGAAAGTGAAGTCGCTCAGTCGTGTCCAACTCTTAGCGACCCCATGGACTGCAGCCTACCAGGCTCCTCTGTCCATGGGATTTTCCAGGCAAGAGTACTGCAGTGGGGTGCCATTGCCTACTCTGGCTGAACAATAGATGCCTTAATTTTCTTTACAGATTGAGGGAAGAGAAGAAGGCTGCAAAACTCCATGTGTAAATGATTACCTCTGAAATAAATAGGAACAGGTGTTAACTTCAAAATTCTAACCAGTCCATTCCTAATGTGTTCTATAGGAATATTGGAGCCAGAAGGTATGACAGACATCAGAGAGGAAACTGAAACTCTCGTAGGTAAAATGACCCACACAGGCTTGTACATTTAGTTACTTGCAGATCTAGGACTAGAACCCAAGCTTCTTGACTGATCACTTTTACTGTGATTATTCAAAAGAGTTATTTGAAGACTTTTCAGTTATGTCCAAGCACGCTAGACTTGACTGTTGTGTGCATGCAAGTACAGAATAGCTAGCAAATCTTTGGCATGATTTGGGAATCATAAAGGTCTCTGATATTGACCATGGGCGAAACAGTGCTATGGTGGACAAATCCTTTCACGCACATTACCTCACAAAGCCTCACAATTTCCCTCTTAGGTAAGCTGACAGATAATATTAGCCTTATTCACTGATGAGATATTGATGCTCATCACATAGGGATGCTATGTGACCTGTTCCTGGTCCCATTGCTGGGTAGGTGACTGAGCCACAACTCACTTCCAGATCTCTTGACTACTTGTGATCTATGTTCAGCCTTTCTGAAATATTCAATTTATAGACACACACACACACACACACACAATTCCTGTTGTATCAACTATCATAGTATACATTGGATAGAATTTTACAGGATCTTCCTGTCTTCTTTGGGTAGAAAAGACCATACTGCCTATCCATACATGCTTTCTGTGCTCAGTTGCTCAGTCGTATTTGACTCTCTGCAACCCCATGGATCATAGCCTGCCAGGCTCCTCTGTCCAAAGGATTCTCTAGGCAAGAATACTGGAGTGGGTTGCATGCCCTTTTCCAGGGGATCTTCCTGACCCAGGGGTTGAACCCGGGTCTCCTTCATTGCAGGCAGACTTTTTACCACTGAGTCACTGGGGAAGCCCCTTACTGCCTCTGTGTGTGTTAATTGCTCAGTCTTGTCCAAATCTTTTTGACCTCATGGACTATAACTCACCAGGCTCCTCTGTCCAGGGATTCTCCAGGCAAGAATACTGGAGTGGGTTGCTATTCCCTTCTCCAGGGGATCATCCCAACCCAGGGATCAAACCCATGTCTCCTGCATCGCAGGCAGATTCTTTACCATCTGAGCCACTAGGGAAGCCTGTAGGAGGAAATAAATCAATGACTCTTATCATTAAAGACATTTAATGGTAAACTATTTCTTTATTTTTAAATAATTGGATATGAACGGCCTTATTTTAAATAAGAAAAATGTTCATCCTCTTTTAATTGGCTTAAATTGTTTCTACCTTTTCTTCCAGCACTGCTCACAGATGGTTAAAAGTCTGCAGAAGCAAGTCTGAGTGATCATATTCTTCTTTCCCCTTTTGTCCCTTTTTGCAACTGTCTGTCTCTGAACTTGAAGCGATGAGATCACCTTCTGGTTCCTTTCATTGGTTGTTATTCAGGTTAGCAGAAAATTCTGCCTTCTTCATCTGTCAGGAGCTTCAGTCTTTTGCTTTCTTTGAAATCTGACCTCTGAACAAGGCTGTAACATCCAGAAAAATAGTAGCTGAATTGATTTATTTCAGATTGTTGCTATGGTGATTCCCTACTGATATAGAGAGAAAATGAAGAAGGGAGAAGAATGTGTTGCAGAGAACAGTGGAGAAGCTGGTCAGACTGAGGAGAAGACATTCAGGGATGTGGAGGGCATTTATGGCACATCTCTTCATAGGTGGAGTCATTTGCGTCCTTAGTTTCATGTTAATTCATCTAGATTGATCACATACAACCCACTTACTTTTGAGAAGAAGCAGTGAATTGTTTCTGTTACGTGGGTAGGAAAGAATTTGTAACTGTAAGCAACCTTAAAAGTTCCAAAGATTTTTTTTTTTCTTCAAGAATAGTGAATATGAATTGTAAAAGAAATTTTTGTGACAGGCAACATTTTGATTCTTGAAATAACTCCTAGGGTTATGCCTTATTAAATATGGTTTTTTGAATCATAGGAGAAAGATTTATCTGGGGAAAAAGATGAATAAATCCATTATTATAAGTTTATTTTTTTCATTCGTTTCTCCAACTTCCTATCCATTCTTTCATTTGACAAATATTTATTGATCCTTTATACCAGGGCCCACTTATATATGAATAAATTCAATAAATATTAATAGCTTTAACAGATACTCATTGGGTGTTAACCATGTGCAAGACAGCATGGAGATTGACATGGGATGCAAAGTGTGCCCAGAATGATTAGAACCTGGGATAAGGTGGGTAGACTAGACCACAGCCACCACAATGCAGAATGTAATCATCTGAGTGATTGAGGAGCTATTAATATTTGTGCCTCAAGGAAGGCTACATGAAGGATATATTTGGGAGAAAATAAGTGCAAGTAGGATCTTGATGGGTGTGTGGAGGTGGCATGGACAGAAGAAGGATGTGAGGGAGATGCATGCTATTGTGATCAGAAAGGGTCAGTTACATTGGCCCCCTTCAGCCGTGGAGGTTGACGGTGTTTGTAGAAACCCTCCTCACTATCCACTTACATTACGGGATTGGCCTTGGGATGGCAGGGCTTCACCTTGAAATGTGGAACACTTGGGACGAAAGGAAGGCAAGGGTGGAAGATAAAAAAAGAACCAGATGCTGGCTCTACCTTGAAGATATGGCAAATAGTAGAGGTGAGGTTGGGAAGTCTTTGGAAATAAACATTTAGATAAGCTCAAAATCAGAGCGTGGGGGAAAAAAAGGAGGAGGCAGACAAATGCAACAGAATAGAGTACCATACCAGGTACAGTCACTCCTTTCACATCCCAGGTGCTATTTTCCAACTTTCCTCCCCTACTGTGGCCCTTGAGGTTTTAGAGTTCAGCCTTATGAAAGAATCGAGAGAGGCAAGTCCCACTCCTGCACTTCATGTGACTGCCTTCCCTTAACCCCGCCCCCCACAGGGTTGATGCTACGGACAGTCAGGGGAAAAATCCAGAGTAACTCATGTTTTGAACCTGCTCTGACGCTTACTCTGTGTTTAACCTTGGACAAATCTTTTAACTTCTCAGGACTTTAGGTTTCTCATTTGTTACGATAATACAATCTTTCAGCCAAAACGTTCGTAAAAGCATGATATTAGAAAGGACTGTAATAGCTTCAAAATATATTTTCAGGTGCATAAATAAAAGCCTCCGGCATGAAGGGAATATGTTAATTCTCACTTCATTAATTCACAGGGTATGTAATTCTAAGAACTTTCTGTTTTCATCATATTTTTCAAACGAGATTAAACAGTCAAGGGCTGTCACGGGGGCTTAACTTCCTAAGATTTCATTACTATTACAAATAAACTTTGAAGAATTGTCATAAATAATTAAAATTAATGTCAGCTATTAAAATAAATAAAGGCTGAATCCCTGTTTCTCATGTAGAGTTTTTCAGCATCTGTGCATTAAGTAACATTCCTCTTTCAGTCCCAGGATTTAGCCTTGAGAAAATTCTATTCATTTTTTCACATTTGTATGATTTCCCTTTAATATGTCAATGTAGGATTTATGCTAATTTTTACTAGAGTCAAGCATTCATAGCAAAATGAGGTTTCATCCTTTAAGGATGGGGGAATGGACAGAAGCACTTATTTCAGTGAAAGGGACATGATTTATTTATTTGCTCCTGGAATTCAGACTGAGTTTAAAATATTCATTAAGGCATAAAGACTATCATTTCCAGAAGGTTGTACATCCAAGTCACTTCAGTTGTGCCTGATTCTTTGTGACTCTGTGGACTGCAGCCCATCAAGCTCTTTTGTCCATGGGATTCTCCAGGCAAGAGTACTGGAGTGGGTTGCCATGCCCTCCTCCAGGAGATCTTCCCCACCCAAGGACGGAACCTGAGTCTCCTGCATCGGCAGGCAGGGTCTTTACTACTAGCGCCACCTGGGAAGCATGTATCAGCTGATGCCAAGGACTTTACTTTTCAATTGCTACCTTTGTTCCTTTCCTTCCTCATGGTATCTCAAGACAAAATAATAGTTTATGTTCTCACATTAAGGCAGAAAACACAGAAGATCTCCCAAGAACAAGAATCAGTTTTGTTGACATATTGATCCTCTTTCTCAGAACTTTATATAGTTGTTTGGGGCCTGAGCTTGACCTAGATCTTGAAACATCCTAAAACTGACTTTGTGACCTTAGACAATTCTCAGTCAAACTTTTCATTTTGGTGAAGGTTAGATTGGGAATGGGGGAGTAAGGGGGGGTTGTAGCATAATAATTAATGTCATGCAAAATTACTATGATTGGATTTTTTGTCAACTGTCTCAGCTTATTCCAAGGTAACCAGTATACAAATTCTGTACAAAGTCTTATCTGCGTGATTTTTACATCTGAATCTCTCTCTGAAACTTGCTAAAAACGGCATAACATAAAGTTTCTAGGGATGCTGACTGAAGTGGAACTGGAAAATTCATTTATACCAGTGGTTTGGAAAATATGGCTCCTGAACCAGCAGCAGCCGCAGAACTTGGGCACTTGCTCAAAATACAAATTCTTCGGCCACAGTCCAGACCTTCTGAATCAGAAGCTTTGTGTCTGCCAAACCTTCCAGGTGATTCAGACACACGCAAGATAACTGCTTGCAAACCATTCACTTATAGTGTTGTTGCATACATTCTGTATGTTCACTTGTTGAGCTAAATTTGAAAAGCATCAGATTATAGGAGGGGGCGGTAAAGGATGAGAGGGTTAGATAGCATCACCGGCTCAATGGACATGAATTTGAGCAAACTCTGGGAGATACTGGAGGACAGAGAAGCATGGTGTGCTACAATCCATGAGGTCGCAGAGTCGGACATGACTTAGTGACTGAACAGTAACAACCACAATAAGAAAGTCAGATTACCTGACTATATTGTTGTGTTTATTCTTCACTTCCTGTTCTTGTTTTCCATGGTTCTGTAAGTTGTATAACTAACTAATCTTAAAAGTATTATTTTCTCTTTATTTTTAGCTGCTAGGAATCTCACAGCCAAATCTTGTCTTATGCAAGATCTCATGGTCTCTATCCTAGTTTTTTTATTTTCCACCCTATGGAAAATTTTCTGCCCTTTTGCCCCAATTTCCTTCTACAATTATGTTACATTTTGAATATTCTGAAAGATCAGGTATTAAATAGCAACCTTGTTCCTTGGCATGAGTAATACATGAATATCCCTGATACCATCCCTGGTGTCAGTTCTCAAATTGTTTATTTTATGCACAAAGTGAAAACTTCATTTGGGATATTCTTGAGAGAATCTGGAAAACATGTGCTTAAATAGCCAGGCTCATTTTATCTGATCACTCCCACATACTGACATCTTTCTAGTGCAAAGTGATCCATTAGTTTAAATACATTGAAACTGAGAAGCCCTATTTGCCTCGTATAGGTGCTGTCTTTCCCTAATGGAAATGAAAATTTTCATCAAGGACTCTCTTGCCATCAAAGTCTATTCTTTTTGACAGTGCAAAATCACCTCTACCTAATGGCTTTATTAACACATTGAGAACCAAATGTGATTGTAAAGAGGGATTTTTCTTGCAAATGCTTTGAAGATGGAGAATGTCAAAGGTTTTGTAAAATTTCGGCTGTCAGGGAAATTCAGACACACAGCAACCACTCCTTCAGATTGCTAGATACATTTTGACAGGAGTGCCATAATCAGCAAAGTCAGGCTGTAGCCTAATGTCAGCCATATAATCTGGGCCACCAAGCCCTGTTTTATTTAAGTTATGGATGGCACCTCTCACAGTTCTTAATTGTGTCAGATCTGTGAAACAAACATAAATATTTAGGGGAAGACTCATCCTCCTGTATGTTTTGTAATGAAGCTTGTGAGCCCACTAAATAATTAAAATAAACAAATGAAGAATAATTTGCTTATCTTTAATTTTTTCCCAGTCCACATTAGTTAATAATTTACAAGGTAAAAATGAATAGAAGATCAAAATGACTTCTCTTCAGGCTCTCACATCAGCACAATTGCAAAGATTCTGCCTTATTGACTGTTCATTTGTAGTAGAAATAACCCCAGAGAAAACAGTGTTCAATGTGAACCAGGCTTTAATAAAAGGAGCAGCCCACTCCAGAGGGTTTTTTTTTCCTATTTCCATATAATCCCAGGATCATTTGTCTGGAGCTGTTTTTGAATTATTCATACCAACGGTAGCTCTTTCAGATACTGGATGTGAACGGCTTCTATCATACAGTTTCACAGGCAGCATCTTTTTTTGCTGGCGTTTTAAAAATAGAACTTTTTTTTTCCTGTTCCAGCTTGCTGTTGGGTGCTTCTGGGTGGGGTTGTATTAGCAAAGCATTGAACATGAAGAGACTGTATTGAGGCTGATTCTAAGACTTCTCCAGGTAAAAGAGAAGGGAATGGAGAACTAAGATTGGGCTGTAATATTCCTGAGAAATTGTCCTTCTTTTGAACTCAGCTTTTGAAAGTCTCAGCACAGTCACCTGGTATAAGTGTTGTTCAGGAGACTGGAGTTAACATTTCTTCTCAATTCACTGCAATCTCAACTCAAGTGAATTGGATTGAAGGGATTTACTCTGCTGATCCTGTTGTTCTTATGCCCCATTTGACACCAAGCTTTGAGCCTGTGCTTGCAGCCTCCCAGAGAAAAACAACGGTCTCTAGGGAGGCCTCACAGGGCTGGGAGGTATAGTTGCTCCAAACCTCTCCAGTCTTCTCTCCCCACCCCTCCACTCCCTTTATACCACAGCCGTTCC
>NW_011494707.1:2649186-2659903 GCF_000754665.1 Bison bison bison | reverse complement strand
CCCCCCTCCCACTACACCCCCCATTCTCCCTGCCATTACCTCCTTCCTCACCCTGTGGACTTAGGTTACTGCTCAACTCTTTCCCAGAACTTGTTGTGAATGCCTGGTTTGTTTCTGCAGAAACAGACCCTGAGCCAGGGATTTGAGTGCTAGTAGTTTTGCGAAAGTGATTCCATGAAGGACTGGTAAGAAAGTGGGTAAGAGAGGGGAGTGAAGGAAGCCAGTGCAAGGTGTGATAGAAGCAGTTTCCTGTGGGCTGCCAAGACTGGGACCTGCTGGGGAACTGGGCGCCAGTGTGAAGTTGGGCCTCCTGGGGAGAATCAAGATGAAGGTGTCCTCTGGTTTCCATTCATCACTGTCTGAGGGTGGCCTGGAGGCACTGAACCCCTGTTAGCTCTGGTCTGTGCAAGGCTGGGGAAAGAAGGTGGAGGGTTGCTGATGCGTTCAGTAGGACACATAGGTCCTGGAGATTGGGAGGCAAGGGGTTGTGTGTTGGGCATCAGAGCATGTATTGCATTGCCCCTCCATGTACACACACATGTGCATGCACATGGTGTGTGCTTCTGAATGTTGAGACTAAGAAACTGCTGCTTACTGGCCTCTGTGTCCTCCTTCTCCTAGCACGGTGCCCAGCACACAGTAACCATGCAGGGAACACGTGTTGAAGCAGCACATGTGGGAAGGTGAAGTGACTATCAAACAGATCCGCCTCGAGTCTGGGTTTCTGATGTCTTCTCATGAGTTCACTCTGCCCAGCCTCACATCCTGCCCCTCCTTCTCCTTACTCAGTTCTCATGGGTCAGAGAGAGCCCCGTGCATTGTCCCAGCAACTAGCACAGTTCTTTTATATTTCTACTTTCTAGAGGAATTTTGCAGCCAGTACAGCCCCCAGTGTGCCCACACTCCATCGGGCCTTTTCCAGTGAGGTGGTGAATGCAGGGGAGCTCTGCAGAAGGTGGTAAGGGTGGAGGTGGTTTCAGTCTCTGTGTCATCTTCTATCTTCCTCCTCAAACACACTGACCTTGGATGGCAGGTACCCCAAAGCCCCACTCTTTGTAAGGAGCACAACCTCTCTTCCAACAAAGCAGTGGGTTGGGGCCCCTTGACCAGAAACAATAACCTCAGCCGGGTGGTGTGGGGAGCCCACTCCCATCTGCTGTGCCCTCCCTCAGTGCCAGCCTGCCCGTGCTTTGTGGCCATGGGCCTTGTATCCTGCCTGTGGGGCCTGGGCCTTCTAGTCGGGTCTGACTGGCTTGGCTTTGTCCTACAGTTGCTGCAGCTGCCCACTTGACTTTTCTCCCTAGCACTTCCCCCCATGATATCCAGACTATCTATGCCTCCCCTCCTTCCACCTGCTGTGCTGGCTGCTCTCTTACCTGCCTCCTCCCTAACCAGCCGTCCTCTGGGGAGCGGCCTCTCCCAGGGCCATGGCCCGAAGGGAACTCAGTCAAGTCACTTACATGCTAAGTCACTTCAGTCGTGTCCGACTGTTTGTGACCCCATGGACTGTAGCTCACCAGCCTCCTCTGTCCATGAGGTTCTCCAGGCAAGAATACTGGAGTGGTTTGCCTTGCCCTTCTTACAAATCCCACAGAACAGAGGTACTCAGACTAGATGATTTTTAAGATTCTTTCCAAATCTCAGACTCAAATTTCTGTGACCTGAGGTGGTTCCCCCCACCCCTCCCAGTCACGGCTGCATAATTTCTAGGTTTGAAGTCCAAACTCACTTCGTTGAAGTCTGAAGGATGTACAAAGTCCTCTGGCGCACTGGGGGCAGAGGAGACACTACAGTGAAGATTCTCACCTCCAGGACCTGCATCTGGTTAGGGAAATGGTCACCAGCCTGTCCTGCTGGTATAAGACGGTGAAGGGCTGTGACTACAGGCTGTTCAGTCGCGGCACCTGTGAAAGCAGGGCACGGGGGGCTTCTGTGGGGGCATTTGGTTGTGCTGGAGAGTAAATGCTCAGCTGAAGAATGCTGCTAATTCTGACTGTTCGGGGCCATAGTCTCCCTTCCTGAAGAGCCCGACCTCCACAATCAGGGTCTCTCAGGGTCCTGCTGTGTTACGAGGGAAGTTGTAAGTAACTCTTCAAGACTCTCTAAAACCAGTAGCTATGTCTCGACTAGGGGAGACCACTGGTTATTTAAGGCAGACTGAAGACCTGGGGTTCAATACTAGCTCAGCCATTCACTGTGTGGTTTTGACCTCTTTTGAACCTCAGTTTACTCACCTGTAACATGGGAATAATACCTGCTCTTTAGTGTTATATGAGAATTAATTCCACAAACAGTTTTGAGTGCTTACTAAGGCCCAAGTTATCATGTTAAGTTTGAGGGGAGAAGTGCAAAGACATAATCCTTGCCCCAGCCCCAATCTGCATTCTAGTAAGGAAGGTAGAAATAGGAACACATAATTCCACCATGGTCTGATACATATAGCAGTGGATGAAGTGAATTAATAATTTGCTTGGAAGTTTAAGGAAGATTTATTTTTCTCCTACTAAGGAGAAAAGAATCTGCTGCGAAGAAGTGGGACAAGGCAGGCTGCTGCAGGTTCCCCTCCTCTAGAGAGCTGTCAGAGACATTTTCTGCAAAGGCCAGTGGAACTCATACCTGAAGGAATTATTCCTAATCCTACAATAGTAAGTCACATTAATAACCTTGACTGATTAGGAAAAGGTCAAATAGTGTTTAAGAGTCAGGAAAGTATAGAGTATATTTTAGAGAGTTCTCTATCTCAAAATATTAAAAGTATTTATTTTGAATTTTTTAGAGAATGTTTGGTGTATCTCCCTTCCTCTACCCCTAGTTTGAGAATGTGAACTTCTTTTTAGCTTGATATCCCTGGGGCTGCCTCAGTTCTGGGCACAAGACAGGTGCTTAGGAAATGTTAGCTGGATGAGTGAATGAAGCAAAGAAGAAATGAAGGTTTTAGGGTGTGTGTTAGTCGCTAAGTTGTGTTTGACTCTTTGCAACCCCATGGACTGTCACCCACCAGGCTCCTCTGTCCATTGAATTCTCCAGGCAAGAATATTGTACTGGGTTGCCATTCCCTTCTCCAGGGGATCTTTCCCACCCAGAGACAGAACCTGGGTCTCCTGTGTAGCATTCCAGGCAGATTATTTACCATCTGAGCCTCCAGGGATGAGTGAATGAAGCAAAGAATGAGTGAAGGCTTTAGGGTAGCTAACTGAAAAGTTTGGGTAATCTACTAGACAGTGAGGTAGAAAGAATAGCAAACTAGGAGTGGATAGGTCTGGGAGCTGATTTTGGCTGTGCCAGTTTTTAGCTATAGATATTGCAAGTCATTTGCTTGCAGTGAACCACATGGTTTAATCAGATGTAAAAAGGGATGCTTGTTGCTTTTTCACAGGTTGATTATGTAAGTTAAGACATAATAATGTTTTAATTATGTAGAAGTGGGTAAAACTTTGGTGGTGGTTTAGTCACTAAATTGTGACCCCATGGACTATAGCCTTCCAGGCTCCTCTGTCCATAGGATTCTCCAGGCAAGAATACTGGAGTGGGTTGCCATTTCCTTCTCCAGGGGATCTTCCTGACCCAGGAATTGAACCCAGGTCTCCTGCCTTGCAGGCAGACTCTTTACCAACTGAGGTATGAGGAAAGCCCAATAAAAACTTTAGGGGAGAAATAAAATCAAAATCTTACCATGTATCCTTTACCAAAATCTTACCATACATCTCTTATTAGCAGGTTAAGAAAATTTTCTGTAGGTCTTTTAATCAGCATTATTTGGATTAACTCTGCAAACAATTTCCCTTGTGGCTCAGCTGGTAAAGAATCTGCCTGCAATGTGGGGAGACCTGGGTTCGATTCCTGGGTTGGGAAGATCCCCTGGAGAAGGGAAAGGCTATCCACTCCAGTATTCTGGCCTGGAGAATCCCCCAGACTGTACAGTCCATGGGGTTGCAAAGAGTCAGACCCGTCTGAGTGACTTTCACTCACTGCAAATAACTGAAAGTCTCCATTCCCTCTGTAAAATATTCTGATGATGCCTCCACCACAGTGACAGTTCAGAGTTACTATACCTACACCTGCTATAACCGATTGAGTTGTAAGGTTGTCAGTTGTGCTGATTACTATGTCTGTTTATTCTTTTATTCAACATAAACTTACTGATCATCTGCTCTGTGCTAGATATTGTTTTAAGTCCTGGAGATATGGCAGTAACCAATGTTTTATTGCATTCTGGTTGTATTTGGTTTTGTAATTATGTAATTTACTTAAATATTGCATCAACTGACTAATGAAAAGTAAGTGTGAAAGGAGAATTGGTGACTTTTATGAAAATTAAAAGTTATAGCGGACATCTGTCCTTTATGACTACACAAGATCTTTAAAATTTCTAAGTCTAAAATTTCCATTTCCCTTGTCACCTAGGATTTATCAATCTGATGCCCCTGTAACTGAAGGACATGAGACTGGGACATGGGACATCTGTTTTGTATTGTGGTTTTAGAGTTGAGTTGGCTGCAGTGGCAGATTCCTTAGGAAATCATTTCTGTGATGTAATTCCACAGAGTTTAGTTTGAGCCTACTTCTTCATCTCCTCCCTCCCCAAATTCTGTGTTTCCAAATATTTCTTTATGAATTAATTTTCTTAGTGAATCAGCCATAATGAATCTTGTTGCTTGACACAAAGAGCCCCAACCATCACAAGCCTTCTGAAAATACTTTAAAGTTCCCAAACAAGCACAGAAATTTTCAAGTTGGTTGTGGGCAAAATTATGGTACAAAATTGAAGGGACATTAAATAGCATTAGAAAGAGTTCACACTAAGATTGTTTCACAACTTTTCATATTAGTTTTGGCTCCACTTGGAAAAAAAAAAAACTGAAGTGGAAACCAGCACTGTGGCATATTGGGTGGTGCACATAACATGATGGGACTCCAGTCAGAAGATTCAAAAGCAAGAACTTGACTCATCAGGAGATGGAATATGTATGCACAGTTGAAACCGATTGGTGTCGTTTCAGGGGCTCTGAAGAGCTCCGGTACCAGAGTTTTTTATGTCTCAACACAGGGAAGAATTCAGCAAGATCAAAGTGATAGATAGGTAAGAAGTGATTTGTTAGAATAGAATGCTTGAGGTGTACAATAAAGAATCTACCTGCCAGTGCAGGAGACCCTGGTTCAATCTGTGGGTTGGGAGGATCCTCTGGAGAAGGGAATGGCAACCCACTCCTGTATTCTTGCCTGGAGAATCCTATGGACAGAGGAGCCTGTCAGGCTAGCATCCATGGGGTTGCAAAGAGTTGGACATGGCTGAGCGACTAACACCTTCAGGCGAGTAATGCAGTATCCGGAGAACTTACTGGGCTGCAGTTTTATAATCAAAGGAAAAGTGGGGAGGGGGAAAAGAGTTTTCTTGTTTTTCCTGAGTAGATGTCATGCTTCCATCATCAGCTTCTCCTCCAGCTTGAGCAAGGGAGTTTTCTTGTCCCTACAATGTTCAAGCTAGATCCACAAATTGTCGTCTTCATGTGTGCAGAGAGTGTGTACTAACTTACTGAGCTCACTGGGCAGGATGTGGGTCTCATGCTACCATTGTTTTATTGCTTGACACATGTCTGGTGCTTCTGCTGCAAGGTTTTGTTGCTAAGCAAGCCTGCTTGGTTTTGTGGTTAAGCCATCCTGCTTTCTTGAGTAATCATTAACTTACAGGGGTGTCCTATATTTTTTCTACTTATAATCCCTAGTGGGGTTATAAGTGGGGTTAATCACCTACTTTGTCCCTTCATTCTGTTCCTATCACATTGATATGTTTTTATTTGAAATAAAATATTTAAATTATTTTTTATGATTTTCAACTTTAATCATTTTGATTAGCCAAGCTTGTGTCAGCCCTGCCTTCTGTCAGTTGAAAAGACTTTCCTATATGACCTGTTTGAGGCCTCTGAGCTTGGAAGACTGTCCAAGGAGGAGCCTCCTCCTCACCACTTCTCTGGGCCTCTTCCTCTCAATGGTTCTGGGGGCTTGGCTCACCTGTCTCTGTGAGCAAAGTCCTTTTAAACTCAAAGATGCCTTTTCAGGTCTGGTATGTCTGGTAGCACCAAGCAAAGCCTCTCTGGTTGGAGTCTGAGAGAGCAGTTACTGTGAATTCAGACTACCTGTAGCTGGGGTGTAATTGTGCATTGTAGCCACAGCTGTCTGGTGTCATAGCTAAGGCCAGTAGCCATGATCATGGTCAACACTCACTGTCCTCTAATACTTACATAAATTTCTTATTTCCTCACATCTTGTCCTTCTGTTGTTCTTTCCTCTCCTCTCTCTGCCCTTCTCTCCTTTCCCCTTTTCTCCCTCTCTTCCATTTTTCCCCTTAATACCTCCTCACCCACCTCCCTCCTTGCATCCTGCTTTCAGTCTCTCCAGCCCTCCACCTCTCTGTTTACACACTTCTTTTTCCAGGCCAACAAGACTGAGATCCTGGTAAGATATGAAACAACTTTCCTTCTTGGAGTACAAAGGTGCAATTTCTCCGGTGATCCTAGCTAAATGGTGTTTCTGGCTGCCCTGCATTGAAGGGCAGCAACCAATACATCATCTCTTCATTTAGAACACTTAGGTAATTGCAGTCCCACCTGTACGACCCCAAGAACTTTGCAGAAGACTACATGTCCTGCTTCTGAGATAATAACACTGTCTTTATGCAGTCTTTTATGGTATCACAGAAAAAAGATTTTAATACGGGACATTTTTAAACAAGACATCAACTTTTGATATGAGAAAATAAAAATACTGTTGATGAGTTTCTAGGCACTCAGGCCTAGTTTTAGTATGTCAGTTTTAATTTGACTTTTTAAAAGATTATTATAGAAACTGAATGTCATAAGCCTTTAAAATATGCAAATCATTTGAAATTCTAGAAAACAGCTAATATTTTAGGCAAAATAAAATAATGACTAAGTTGTACCTTTTTAAAGTAATTTATTACTCATTTAACCAAGCTACCAATAGTACAGGCACCAGACTGGCACTCAGTGAACATTTATTTACTAATGTAGATCATCTCTGAGATAGTGAAATTTAGCTTTCTAGCTAGTGTTAAAATTACCCAACCTATTTTGAAAATTGAACTATAGCCATAACATACCTGAAAGGCATGCCAGAGACACTGAATGCATGTCATCTCCTTTCTAAATATATACATATATTTAGCACTCTTTATGCATTTTAACAGCCTCCAATTTTATCTAATTCCCTACATATTTTCATCAAATATTTCTTAAGCTCTGCTATGTGCTAGATCTTGGAGATGAGAGAAATCTAAGATAAAACTGGATTCTGTTTTGGAGAAGCTTCTAATTTTATTGGGAAGATTGAATGTGTTTATAAGAGATGAATAAAATGCACAGTTCAAGTGAGTGCCACAGAGGTGTGAAAAAGCAAGATTTCCTAAAGAAAATGGGTGTTGATGGAGGCCCTGGGCTGGGCTTAGAGGGAGGTGAAAAGTTCAAGTACTAAAATAAAAGCTTGAAAACCAGTACCATAGTCAATGAAAAGACATTAAGAAGTTTTAAGCCCATCCATTGAGTAGTAACATACCAAGATGCACCTCCCAGCCCTGCTACCAAAAGTGGCCAGCCAATGGCCCTTTTCCATTCTCTTAAGTCTTTACAACGTACACTTGACTATTGTTACCAATGGACTTGGCATTTCAAGGCAGCTGATAATCCAAAAGTCAGTCATATTTGGTTTTGTATTGTGCCGCCTCATCACATCAGTGGCAGATTAACTTTCGCAATTGTGTTTTGCTTAGTCTATTGTTGAACTTAATTTGCATTCCTTGAGCATACAATGGCTGGACAGCAGGGGAGGAGCTGGAGGGTAAGAAATGAAGGGGGAAGGGTTGTTACCATCAACTGTGGTAGGGTCAACTGACCATGGTCAGTTTACAGGTAGTGGTAGTCTGCTCAAAAGAATGTAAGTGGCACTCTACAAATTTCAGGAGTATAAGGTTTTTATCTCTTACCTCTGTCCTGCATATGCTTATTTCTGGTGGTTTCTTATCCCATGGAAGCAAACATTTAATAATGTCACTGGTCAGAGGAAACCTCAGGCAGTGTTGTCTTGTGAGTAAATATTTATCTGTATACAGTGTGAATAATGACCTCATTCTAGACTATTAGTAGGTATGAGGTAAAATCATGGAGGCATTCTCTGAAAGATTTTTTTGAATAGGTGTTACCCTCTTATGGTCTTACTTTAAGTGTATGTCTATCAGTATAGCTATAGGTTATATAAAAAGATACTATAAAAGGGAAGAATTTCTGTTTTACCGTTGTCAACCATGACAAAATTCCCATGGCCCCACAGACAAATAACCACTGTTCTTGTGTGTCCTCCTCCTTCTAAACAAGTACTCATAGGAAGTCTTTATGTTCAGCGGGGGGAAGCTTCTTAGTGATGTCAGCAGCCTTGCGCTTCCTTGATGGCTGTCTAGAAGGGAAGTTTCTGGAACTCTTAGAACTCCAATCTGACCTGAGTTTTGGAGAACTGCTGGCCTTAAAATCAGTACAAAACAAGTCAACAAGTTACATCTGTTTACAGGGTTTTGTGTCATAGAAGCTACAGATCACAGAATTGAGGGACCTATGAACTTACATGAGAAAATTACCTTTTTCTTCTTTTCTAACCTCTGTCTGAAATTAAATGTTTTCTTTAATTTTGTTTTGTGGCTCAGCTGGTAAAGAATCTGCCTGCAGTGCACGAGACCTGGGTTTGATCCCTGGGTTGGGAAGATCCCCTGGAGAAGGGAAAGGCTACCCACTCCGGTATTCTGGCCTGGAGAATTCCATGGACTGTGTAGTCCATGGGGTCACAAAGAGTCGGACACGACTGAGTGACTTTCAATTTTCAGTTTTTAAATTTTGAATATAGGGAAAACTACAGCAGAATTGGCAGGATGTGTGATTTTCTCACCGAAGAAATCACAGGTATAGCCATGTCATATTACACACATTGTAAATATTCCACATCATCTGCACTTATCATTATGTTGAAATTATGAATTTATTAGACCCCCCTGGTAGTGTTCTAAATTTCATAGCCAGGATTTGTCTTAATTAGGTGTGGTAAGACACATGGTGGAGTAGGAAATGGCAACCCACTCCAGTATTCTTGCCTGGAGAATCCCATGGACAGAGGAGCCTGGCTGGCTACAGTCCACGGGGTTACAAAGAGTTGGATGCAACTGAAGTGACTTAGCATGCACAGACGCATGCACGCACAAGACACATAGACATGGAAATAATCATATAGGAATAAACTTATACTCACAGATCTCTAGAAATAGAAGGTATGCCATACCACTCAAGGCCACATGAGGAAAGAGTTGGGTTGATAAGGAGGCGGAAGGGAAGAAGGGAAGCGCATGGCCCAGAGCATTTATTGAGGTTTTCAGGTAAAGGAATGAGTGAGGCGGTTACTGAATCAGGTCCAGTGCTTGCCACTCAAAAATCAATATGAAAGACAGACAGACAGACACAAATATTGGTAGAAAGCAAAGTCACTTTTAATCAGAACGCTGGCAATCTGGAGAGATGGTCTACTCAGTGTTCCCCAAAAACCACCTCTGAAGATTCTGCTCAGCCATACATGTTTTAAAGGGAAAAGGGGAAATAATTTCAGTTTAATCTCTGGGGGTCAGAGTCATGGCCCTTCCCACTGTGGGCAGGCTTGTCAGCTCCTAGTGATCTTTCTTCAGATGCTCTATTGTGCATACAACTTGCTTGAGATTACAGAAGGGGAAGCTGGGGTTGAGATCTGGTAATCTGTTACTTACTTATTCTTCATTTCTACTTTTTGATCTATGAAATAACCAACAGATTAGGGAGGGTATTGTGTAATCCAAAGATTGGAAAAATATGCTAGGGCCAGAGATGAGTAGAGGGGTGGGGTGGGGGTGCCTGGTTTAAGGTTAATGACAAGACAAAGGGGCTTCCTACAGAGAGCTCTTTCCTGCCAGAAGCTGCTGACAGGGCAGCATAGGTATGCTGAATGAGTTTGGGATTTGACAGTTTGAATAATTACATCAAACTCTGGGTTGCTAGTTACCCTGTACCTGGCCCTGAAGTGATTTTCGATATGGGGGAATATTGGCTTGGGGTGTGAAAATTTATTCAAGCAAATAGATGTAGTGTGGGCTCTAGACAGTTGGCTTGTATATCAAAGTTGAGCATGTGGGCAAGTCTTTGCTATCTTTAGGAACTGGCTAACCCTAGGAGGGGCAGTCCCTCTAAGTTGAAGGCTCCAAATGTCTGTGTATCAAAAATAAAAAATACTCAAAAATATTTATATATTATGTTAATAATGAAGCACAGGTACTACATAATTCCAGTTGTGCTTTTAAAAATATTTTAATTACTAAATTTCAATCTAGTTAGATTTCTTTGTAACCCTGTGTATTTTATTTCCTTATTTATGAAATTACCGTTCTGAGAAGGACTATGGTCTTCACTGGGCTACCAAATGGTCCATGGTCAAAGATATGAAGCTCTGAAGAGAAATTCAGTTTCTTGCCTTCTTTACTTAACTCTCCTGCAGTTTCCATCTGTCTTTTCTTGTGTACCAAAGTTTGGCCAAACTTAGCACCAGAATCAGAGAAGGCAATGGCAACCCACTCCAGTACTCTTGCCTAGAAAATCCCATGGATGGAGGAGCCTGGTGGGCTGCAGTCCATGGGGTCGCGAAG